>NC_057724.1:1995085-2001987 GCF_004010195.1 Chiloscyllium plagiosum
TGAGGGAGAGGCAGGTGGGGGGAGGTGAGGTGAGGCGGTTGAGTGAGAGGTTCGTAAGGTGGGGTGGTTGAGGGTGATGTGGGGGGGATGAGGGAGAGATGTGTGAGGGAATGAAACTTTTTTGCACATGAGAGCGCAAGGCAAGGAGGAGGTTGTGTTAAGTTCCTTGCTTGACAGCGCACATAGCATAACAGCCACAACCAGTAAATTGATTTCCATTTCCTTCCAGATTACAAAATGAGTTTCAACTTTGCGAATCCAGGTGGAGGCAGCAGCTTTTCCTTCACTGCTCCCAAGACTGGTGCAGGAACAGGGAGTGCCTTCTCTTTTGGCAGTACCACTGCAGCCTCCCAAGGACCCTTTGGCTTTGGAACACCACAGCAGGTCACAGCCACGGCAACTTCAGCACCCAGTGCTGGTCTGTTTTCATTCAGCACACCAACTACTGGAGTCACGTCATCCACTGGATTCTGCCTGCCGACACAGCCAGCAACAACCACCGCTACTGGAGGCTTCTCTCTTGGGTAGGTCACATATTAATATTCACAGTCCATAGACTGGACCTGGTGTGGCTAAATGGCCTGAAGGGAGTGGATATATGTGTTGAACTGAATAGAGAATGTTGGCAGGAAGAAAGAATAGAGATGATTTTCAGTCATTTGTTGTCGACGTATCCTACTTGGATGTGAGTGTTGCTTGTAAGTCCACCAATTTTTTGACCATTAGTTGAATTTAGTTAGATTACTTACAATGTGGAAACAGGCCCTTCGGCCCAACAAGTCCACACCCACCCTCCGAAGAGCAACCCCCCAGATCCATTCCCTACATCTAACACTACGGGCAATTTAGCATGGCCAATTCACCTAACCTGCACATTTTTGGACCGTGGGAGGAAACTGGAGCACCCGGAGGAAATCCACGCAGACATTGGGAGAATGTGCAAACTCCACATAGACAGTTGCCTGAGGTGGGAATTGAACCCGGGTCTCTGGTGCTGTAAGGCAGTAGTGCTAACCACTGTGCCGCCGTTTGGTGTTGAGCTGCCTTGAATCTTTGCAGTCCTTGGTGAGTTGGGCATCTATGATGCTGTTATGGAGTAAGTTCTAGGATTTCGATTCAGCAACAGTGAAGGAATGGCAATATATTTCTTAGACAAAATTCTGAGTGACTTGGAGGGAAACTGCAGGTGAAAGTGTTCGTATGTACCTGTTCCTCACTGTCCTTCTAGGATGTAGAAGTCGTAGGTTTGGAACTTGCTGTTAGAGGACCCTTTGTGACTTATTGCAGTGCATCTTACAGACTGCTGCCACTGTATGTCAATGGTGGAGGGCGTGTGTGTTTATGGTTGTGGTACCAGTCAAGCAGGTAGTTTCCTCTGGGATGCCATCAAGCTTCTTCAGTATTGTTGGAGCTGCAAACCTGTAGGCAAATGGGGAGGATTCAGTCACACTTCTGACTGCCTTGTGGATGATGGACAGGATTTGCGGAATTAGGAAGTGACCTGCTCTTGTAGCCTTGATTATCTGAATATCACTTAGCTGAAAATCGGATTATCCAAACAGAATCTGAAGGTCCTGTGAAACTGTTACAACAAAGTGATGTTACCGACAATGGTGTCACCATCAATACAATTTTGTTAACAATACAGGGTAAATTAGAGTTATCTGCACTGAAGGTCATCTACAAATGTTGCATCAAAGGGAGGTGTTAATGACACTGGTGCAACAATCTCAGTCAATTGTAGCAGTGTTAAAATAATTTTAACTGACAATGTTGGAACAATCGTGTCTTTCGTTTAACTGAGGAATAGAGGGAGGTACTTGCACTGAAGATGATGTACAAGTGTTGCAGCAAAGGTGGTAATGACACTGGTGCAACAATCTTACTCAGTCGTTTGTTGCAGTGTTGAAAGAATTTTAACACAAAAACGACTGACATGCTGAAGGATTTAAAGTGCATGACAAAATCAGTGGTGTCTCTATTCCCTCTACAACTTCTTTCTGAGTTTGTATCTGGTTGTGCTTGTACGTACTTACCATGTCTGTGAAGAGAAAGCGGACCACAGTGACAATTGAACAGAAGAGTGAGATTTTACAGCGTCTGGATCGTGGTGAAAAGGCATCAAAGATTGCACGGGAGTACAACAGTGTCCGACATCAGGAAAGCAAGACTGGAGATTGAGAAATTCATTATCCAAAATGACACAGCAAATGCTCTAAAAAGAAAATCCATGAAGCCAGCAAAGAATGACCAACTCAACCAAGTTGTATTTTTTGTGGTTTTCACAGCAGTGTGAAAAGGGAATTCCTGTATCTGGCCCGATGAAACTAGAAAAGGCTGTCCATTTCCATGAACGACTCCACACTGGTGAGTCTGATCACAGCATATCATTGGGCTGGTTACACATCGTCACAGCATTAGGCAGTTAGGCATTCTTGGAGAGCAAAGTATGAACCTGAGCAATTGTACAATGTTGATGAAAGTCGATTGTTTTGCAGTGCACTGCCGGATAAAATACTTGCATCCACCACGGAAAAGCAGGTGTCAGTTCAAAAAGTGCAGAAGGATCGCATCACGATTTTCCATTGTGTTAATGTCACCAGCACTCAAATTGCTGCTTGTCTGCATTTGGCAGTATGCTAATCCATGTTGCTTCAAGAACACAAGCAACGACATTGGAACAGGGACACTCGGCGACGATCACATCGTCAACATTGTCACAGAACAGCAGGAATGTACGGATGGCATGGGTACTCAGAAAAATCTGATACCAAAACCACCATCCTGTTAACGAAGCTATTGACAGTTTGCGACTTTTCATGGAGTGGTGCGAAGTACAAGATGAAGTTTATGCTGTTAAGTTGATGCATCTTTGGCAAATGTTATTGTTCGCAAAAAAAGAGACAGTAGCACCTCCAGCAACAGTGGCTGGGTCTTTTCTTCGGAAATAATAACCGGCCTCTACCTCAATTCTATTTACTGTACAGGTACAGAAAAACCTGATTTGTAAAATGTCATGAATTTTTAAGCACTACCTAGTGTTTGTACAAATTTTAGTGATTGAATGAAATAAAAACTCTGTAAACATGCTTTTTAATGCAGTTATGAGCAGTGCGGTTTTCTTTGTTTACGGTCAAATCAATTAACAGAATAATCAATTATCTGAATGAAAACCTGTCTGCCCATGGACTTCGGATAATTGAAGTACCTCTGTAAATAGTTATAACTGTGGGTTGTGTATTTCAGTTTCTAGTCATTGGAAACACCAGGATGTTGATGGAGCTTTCAGTGATGGTAATGCTATCATTGACATTGCAATGACAGAATCAAAATACAAGGTGGTCAAGCAAAGAAAGAGTCCCAAGAATAATCTCTGGAGAGTTCTTCCTCTTAGTCCAGACCAAAAATAACTTCCATTAAACATTATTCTGTTTCATGTCACTCAGTCAACTATCAATTGATTTGATAATCTAAAATTGGTTCAAAGCCCTGCTGAGTGGGCAAACACAACAGATGCAGGGCAACGGGGCTATATGTGAAGTTATATAACTGTATGGAAAACAAAGGCACAGTATTATTAGGAAATGTGAATGTACAAAAGGGATCTGGGTGCCCTTGCACACCGGTAGGTAGGTACAGTGAGCAATGAGGAAGAAAATCGTATTTTGGCCTTCACTGCAAGAGGATTTGAGCTTAGAAGCGGGGATGACTTCACTGTAGTTATACAGGGCCTTGGAAACCATATTTGGAGTGTTGTGTGAAGCATTGCCCTCTCTATCCAAGAATGGATATATGTGCCATGGAGGACATTAAATAGGCTGATAACAGGGAGAGTAGGACTGTCCTGTGAGGAGAGACTGATTTGACTGGGCCTGAATTCACAAGTTTCGAGGGATAGGAGAGGACTGATTGAAACAGACAAAACTATAATGGAGCTGGATTAGTATCCACGCAGGGAGATTGTTTTCCTTGGCTGGGGAGTCTAGAATCAGGCCACAATTTCAGAAGACAGAGTAGACTATTTAGATCTTAGATGGAAAAAATGTCTTCCTTTTGGAGGGTAGTGAATCTGGAATTCTCCAGTACAGACAGCTGCACAGGCCAAATCTGAGATGTTGGGGAAGTAAATGTTTAATAAAGCCCAGAGTTGTCTTGGTGACTTATTTGTCTGTGTTTACCATCAGCAAAGTTAAAATGACTAGCCTCCAGTTGTTGGGTTAAACCTTTTCGCCAAGATCATAATGTTTGCAATTCTCCAGTGAAACCTTAGGAAACGTTTTCCTAAGGTTTCACACACGAGATGTAATTCGCACGCACAAACTTGTGCAAACTATTAACGTTTATTAAAGCCTGTGCAAACTAGGTGACCCCATTGACCCTCTTCGCAGGTGTGTCAAGTCCAGTCAAAGAGGCTCCGAACAAAGCAAACACATCCCCTTTATAAGGTCAGTTGATAATGCTCACAGATACTCTGGCCACTTGCCCCCCCCCTCCAATAATCACGTTACCCCAGTACAATGGTAGAATGAGGTCATCCGTGGAGATAATGTAAATATAAATGCCCTAATCCTGGGGTATCATTATGCAAACAATTCCTGACTCGGTGGTTCCACAAGACAATATAGGTGTGTTATGTCTGAGCTTCTGAGGACGTGGCTATGAAAGCATTTCTGAATGGAAGGGACTGAATGAGAGTTTAATTTGATAAAGGCAGGAGAGTTTTAGTAAATCAGTGGGAGTTGTTGAATTCCTTCATGAATGTTATCCCCACCACTTCAGTTTCTGGAGGAAGACGGTGCAGTTTAACACTTTAATATTACGTTAGTCCAGTTTAATCTTTTAACCCGGGTTCAATTCCCGCCTCAGGCGACTGACTGTGTGGAGTTTGCACGTTCTCTCCGTGTCTGCGTGGGTTTCCTCCGGGTGCTCCGGTTTCCTCCCACAGTCCAAAGATGTGCAGGTCAGGTGAATTGGCCATGCTAAATTGCCCGTAGTGTTAGGTAAGGGGTAAATGTAGGGGTATTGGTGGGTTGCGCTTCGGCGGGGCAGTGTGGACTTGTTGGGCCGAAGGGCCTGTTTCCACACTATAAGTAATCTAATCTAATTACACCAGTCCTCTGACAGCACAGCACTCCTAAGTCTAGGAAAGACTGAAAGGTAATGTTCAGTGTCTCTGCAATTTCTGCACTTCTTTAGCATCCTTTGATGCCTGTCATCTGGTCCTGGTATCTTGACAAGTAGATGCAGCCTACCCTGTATCTATCTCCTTGTCAGTTTGTATTACTTCCATTGTCTGAATTGTCTTCACTTTCTCCTTGGCCTGGTTAGCATCTTTCTTGTTGATAAAGAAGGATGTAAAACATCACTTAATATTTCAGCAAAGCATAAATTCCCTTTTTGATCCCAAATTGCTTCTTAGATTTTGAGATTTCCTTCTGTGTTACTTACTATCTAACATCTGTCAGAAACCACATTGATTTTGTTTACCGTAGATCCAGGATAGGCAGAACAGGTTTATCAGTCAGTTTGGTGAGGCTGGGGTCTGAGAAAGTAATCAGTTCAAGTTCCACCATCTGTCATGAAGATTCAACCCCAGGTTGAAAACAACTGCTTTGGAAAATCTCTGGATTATTTTTCCATTGTCTAATACATCACAGGAGAGACAGGTCCAGGCTTATTTCTGGTTCATTGTATACTCCAAGATAGATTCAGCCTGCTTTATTCCTGGTTCAGTGCCTACTCCAGGATTGGCAGGGCCTGGTTTATTTATGGTGTGGGTTGGGTTTCACATAGGGATACCAGCCTTATATTTGAATTTTATATTTCCTCTGCAGAGCGAACAAGCCAAGTTTAGGGTTTGGTGGCACAGGATGCAATCCAGTCTCTGGCTTCTCCTTCGGTAATGCTCCTGCTACCAGCACCACCACAACTTGTCCATCCCTGTCCTCTGGATCGGTAGCGCAGACCACAGCACCTACAGGCTTCAGTTTCGGCACCAATCCAGCACAGCCAGCTGTGGGAGGTTTCGGCCTGGGTGCATGTACCACGCCTCAGTCAACATCATCTACTGGGTTTGGATTCACCTCTACCCTGGCTGCCCCAACCCAGACTACAGCAGCTGGTGGATTTACCTTCGGTGCTGCTACAAATGGAACGCCCACTCTTACTGGCTTTAGCTTTGGCACGCCAGCAACTACAGCAGCTCCCAAACCAGTGGCACCACTCTCTCTGGGTGCACAGTCTACAGGTGGGTGCACAATTAACCTGAAGCTTCTCCATTAGCTGTGCTGTGTCGATGCTCTTTGCTTCATACCAAAACGTGGCAGCAGCTCAAGTTCCCTGGGAAGGAGACAATAAGTTGTCTGTTGTTAGTTTTGTTTTTAAACAGCTGGATGTACCCAGTTGTTCAGACTGTGTTGTTCAGCAATGTTACAGCCTGAGGGGAAGTAGTTTCCTCACCCTTGCCTGACATCAGCTTGTGATTTGGTAGGTTAATGAAATCCCAAGTTATTGAGGTGAGATTTGAACTTGGGATTTTAGAGTTACTAGTCCAGACGTATGACAACCACATCAATAAACCTGAACTTAGCATAAGCATACATAAGTGACCGATGCCCTTGCTACTGAGTTGCAGCTTCCTGGTACCCTTTCTCCAGACACCATAGTCTGTTTATTTTTCTATCCGTATTTACACCATAGAACATAGAACAATACAGCACAGAACAGGCCCTTCGGCCCACGATGTTGTGCCGAACATTTGTCCTAGCTTAAGCACCCATCCATGTACCTATCCAATTGCCGCTTAAAGGTCACCAAAGATTCTGACTCTACCACTCCCACAGGCAGCGCATTCCATGCCCTCACCACTCTCTGGGTAAAGAACCCACCCCTGACATGTCCCC
>NC_057724.1:2003198-2019402 GCF_004010195.1 Chiloscyllium plagiosum
CTATCTCTCTCCATAACCACGGTGAAAGTCAGAATTGTGGTCACCATCACCAAAACGTTCACCCACTAACAAGCCCATCACTTGTCCCGGTTCATTACCGAGTACCAAATCCAAAATGGCCTCCCCTCTGGTCGGACAATCTACATACTGAGTTAGAAAAGCTTCCTGGACACACTGCACAAACACCGTCCCATCCAATCTACTTGATCTAAAGAGCTTCCAATCAATATTTGGGAAGTTGAAATCGCCCATGACTACTACCCAAAATCTGTTTCCCAATCTGTTTCTCCACATCTCTGCTGCTATTGGGGGGCCTATAGTAAACACCCAACAAGGTGACTGCACCTTTCCTATTTCTGACTTCAGCCCATACTACCTCTTAAGGCTGATCCCCCTCAAACTGCCTTTCTGCAGCCGTTATACCATTTCTAATTAGCAACGCCACACCCCCTCCTTTTTTACCACCCTCCCTAATCCTACTGAAACGTCTGTAACCAGGAACCTCCAACAACTATTCCTGTCCCTCTTCTATCCACGTTTCCGTGATGGCCACAACATCGTAGTCCCAGGTACTGATCCACGCCTTAAGTTCACCCACCTTATTTCTAATACTCCTTGCGTTGGAGTATACACACTTGAACCCATCTGTATTCCCTGTCAGTGCTACCTTCTCCACAGCCTCCCTACATTCTTGGACATCCTGACAAACAGCTAACCTACTTGCTGGACTACAAGTCCGGATCCCATCCCCTGCCAAATTAGTTTAAACCTCCCCGAAGAGTGCTAGCAAACCTACCTCCCAGGATATTGGTGCCCTTCTGGTTCAGGTGCAACCCGTCCTGCTTGTACAGGTCCCACCTTCCCCAGAATGCAGTCCAATTGTCCAAATGTCTGAAGCCCTCCCTTCTACACCATCCTTGCAGCTACGTGTTCAACTGCACTCTCTCCCTATTCCTTGCCTCACTGTCACGTGGCACAGGCAACAACCCAGAGATGACAACTCTGTCTGTCCTAGCTTTTAGCTTCCAGCCTAACTCCCTGAGCTCTTTTTTTAGATTAGATTACTTTACAGTATGGAAACAGGCCCTTCGGCCCAACAAGTCCACACCGACCCGCCGAAGCGTAACCCACCCATACCCCTACATTTACCTCTTACCTAACACTACGGGCAATTTAGCATGGCCAATTCACCTGACCTGCACATCTTTCGACTGTGGGAGGAAACCGGAGCACCCGGAGGAAACCCATGCAGACACGGGGAGAACGTGCAAACTCTACACAGTCAGTCGCCTGAGGCGGGAATTGAACCCGGGTCTCTGGCGCTGCGAGGCAGCAGTGCTAACCACTGTGCCACCGTGCCGCCCACTAATGACCTCCCCACCCCTCTTCCTACCTATGTCGTTGGTGCCAACGTGCACCACGACTTCTGGCTGCACACCCTCCCCCTTAAGGATTCTGAAGACACGGTCCGAGACGTCTCGGACCCTGGCACCCGGGAGGCAACAAACCACCCGAGAGTCTCGCCCATGCCCACAGAACCGCCTGTCCGTCCCTCTAACTAGAGTCTCCTATAACTAGCGCTCTCCTCCTCTCCCCCTTTCCCTTCTGAGTCTCAGAGCCAGACCTCACGCCACAGACCCGGTCACTGCAGCTTACCCCTGCTAGGCTTTCCCCCCCACCAGTATCCAAAGTGGCATACTTATTGTTTAGGGGAATGACCACAAGGGATCCCTGCACTGCCTGCTTCCTCCCCTTCCCACCTCTAACTGTTACCCAGCTACCTCTGTTCTCTGGCGTAACTATGTCCCTGTAGCTTCTATCTATCACCTTCTCAGCCTCTCGAATAATCCTCAGTTCATCCAACTCCAGTTCCAGTTCCCTAACTCGTTCTGTGAGGAGCAGGATCTGACTGCATTTCCTGCAGATGAAGTCGGCAGGAGTAGATACTGTTAAGTATTGGCATACTCAACATTTTAAATCCAAGTAGAATCCACTGCTGCCTTTTTGTCTTGCTTAGCATGTCGTACGAATGAGTGTTAGATACAGTTGCATTTAAAATGAATATAACTTTAGTGTTGTGAAATGGTTCTATTGCTCTGGTTGATTCATTGTCCCTATGGCAAAAATGAGGACTGCAGATGCTGGAAATCAGAGTCTAGATTAGAGGTGCTGGAAAAGCACAGCAGGTCAGGCAGCATCCGAGGAGTAGGAAAATTGACATTTCGGGCAAAAGCCCTTCATCAGTGTCCCTATTACCAGCTGAATGCCCATCCTGCATCCTTCTATTTGATCACTGAAATTGCTTTCTGCATTCCAGCCAAGTTTGGAAAGGTGAAGTGAGGTGTTTGTACTTGAGGATTTTCTGTACTTGAACGTAATAACATTTCCCATCACACCATTCTGATATAAAAACAGAAATTGCTGGAATAGCTCAGCAGGTTTGGCAGCATCTGTGGAGAGAAATCAGAGTTAACATTTCAGGTCAAATAACCCTTCATCAGAATTGATGGTAGCTTGGAAAATGTTGGTTTATATGTAAAAGATGCATTGCAGGGAAGGGAGTGGAATAAACGATAGATGGGGATAGAGCCCAAAGAGACAAAAAAACAATTGGACAGACATTTTGATGTCCTTGTGCTGACATCCTATCCAGCCTGCATGGTGGGCCGCATGGTGGCACAGTATTTAGAGCTGAAAATGTGTTGCTGGAAAAGCGCAGCAGGTCAGGCAGCATCCAGGGAACAGGAGAATCGACGTTTCGGGCATAAGCCCTTCTTCAGGAATGAGGAAAGTTTGTCCAGCAGGCTAAGATAAAAGGTAGGAGGAGGGACTTGGGGGAGGGGCGTCGGAAATGTGATAGGTGGAAAGAGGTCAAGGTGAGGGTGATGGGTCAGACTGGGGTGGGGGCGGAGAGGTCAGGAAGAAGGTTGCAGGTTGGGAAGGCGGTGCTGAATTCGATGGATTTGATTGAGACAAGGTGGGGGGAGGGGAAATGAGGAAACTGGTGAAATCCGAGTTCATCCCTTGTGGTTGGAGGGTTCCTAGGCGGAAGATGAGGTGCTCTTCCTTCAACCGTCGTGTTGTTGTGGTCTGGCGATGGAGGAGTCCAAAGACCTGCATATCCTTGGTGGAATGGGAGGGGGAGGGGCACAGTAGTTAGCACTGCTGCCTCATAGCTCCAGAGACTCTGGTTCAATTCCCATCTCAGACGACTGACTGTGTGGAGTTTGCACATTCTCCCCGTGTCTGCGTGGGTTTCCTCCGGGTGCTCCGGTTTCCTCCCACAGTCCAAAAATGTGCAGGTTAGGTGAATTGGCCATGTTAAATTGCCTGTAGTGTTAGGGGCAGGGGTGAATGTAGGGGAATGGGTCTGGGTGAATTCTGCTTCGGTGGGTCGGTGTGGACTTGTTGGGCCGAAGGGCCTGTTTCCACACTGTAAGTAATCTAAAATTTTGCTATAGTTGGCTGGACTGGTTGCAGAGTTGCTGTCTCTGCTATATAGCATGCTGTCTCAGAACTGCCCTTGACCCCAGTTCCACTTCATTCTTCGGCTTTTTCAACATTCTAACAATAAAATATTTTTCTTACACATTAAGGAACGCACACTTCAATGACTCAGTGGTACATATGCCCCTCTGGAACTCCCTCTTTCTCACTCCATCCTTTTTCCTAACCCCATGTCTTAACATATATGGTATCCGCTCTGACATTCCATTGTCTGATGTTGAACATTCTGTAATCAGTAAAGATCTTAGTTTTGTCCATCTGTGCCCCCACCTCCGCAAATTTCAGCCACGACATGATATTGAGCTCTTCTTCCTCTGCCTTTGTGCCATTTCTTTGGATAACCGAAAGCGCTCCATCCCACAGACCCCTTCAACTGCCTCCAACACTCTCACCTGCATCCCTCCCTGTTATATTTCTCCTGCACTTGAACTGTTCATTGAGAACTATTTGTGGCATCAGTGGCCTTTAAATGCCTCCACCCACCCACAACCATCCATTCCAACCTATCTCCCTCTGAACTGATTGCATGCCATGCTCTCAGATGCTCTTTGAATCGAAACTTACCATAAAGGTGATGCTGTTATCTGGTGTGCTGATCCTTATACTGTGGAGTCTGAAGGTTAGCTCTCAGACATCTCTTCCTATCTCTGCTGGACCGTGACCCCATCATCAAACACTAGGCTATTGTGTCCACAACGATTGCTAATCTCATTTCATCAGTTACTATCCTTCCACCATTGCCCCGAAGCTCATCATCCCATAGCCTCGCTACTTCTCCACCTTTGCAAAATCCACAACGGGACTGCCTATGCAGACCCATAGTTTCTGTGTGCTCCTGCCTCATATAACTCACTTCTTCCAACCTTGACTTAATTTTTTTCTCCTTGTCCAGTCCCTTCCAACTTAGATCTACAATTCTTCATATATCACTTCTTTATATCAGTTTGAGAATTTCTAGTTCGCGTGCAAGAAGCAGCTTCATCTTAACACAGACATGCTATCCCTTTACCCCCCCCCCCCCCCCCACCCAAAAATCAGGATGGCCTCAGTGGTCTCTGTTGTTTTCTAGAAAGAAAGCCTGAACCATCAGCACCACCCTCTACTGGCTGAAATTGGCCTCATTTTGAACAACTTTTAACTCCTCTCACTTTCTTCAGGTCAGTGATGTGGCCACCGTGGATCCTGTTATTCCTGCCTCTTTGAGGGGAACATGGACTATTCCATATTCCAATCCTGCTTGGGCCCTTCTCACCAGTACATTGACGACATCATTGGATTTACTTCCCCCTCTTGACCAGAATTGGAAAAGGTTATCAATTTTCCTTCCAATTTCCACCCTGTTCTCACTTTCACTTGGTGCATCTCTAACTCCTTTCTGCCCTTTCTCAACATTTCTGTTTTCTGGGGATAAACAGGCCACCGACATTCACCACAAACCCACTGACTCCTATGGTTGACTATTATGCATCCTCAACCTGCTTCCTGTAGGATTCCATTCCATTCCATTCTCCCAGCTCCTCTGTCACTGTTGCATCTATTTTGATGGTGCCACCATCTTCAGGGAAGCATCAGAAATATCTGTTTTTTTCCTCCACTGAAGGTTCTCTGCATCTGTGGTCGATAAGGCTGTCAATTGTGTCCAACAATTTCTTGCATTTCTGTCCTTTTCTTTTCTCCTTTGCACAGCACCGATAATGTTCCCTTGGTCCTGAGTTCCCAACCTGCCAGAATCCTCTTCCAAAGGGTCACCTAGCCACCATTTCCAACACTTTCAGGGTGTACCATTACCAGACACATTTCCCTCCCCTCCCCCCCCCCCCCCTCCCATTTCAGTCTTCCACAGGGGTCAATTTCTCTGGGAGACCTTGGTCCACTCCTCCGCTCCAAACACTTCCCCACACCTTCATGGCATCTTTCCATGCAATCATATCTGCCTGTTTAATTCCTCTCTCTTCGCTATCCAAGACTCCAGATTCATCTTCCAGGTGGAGCAGCAGTATACCTGTACTTCATTGGATCAAGTCTCATCTACCTTGGGTAGACAAAATGCAGAATGGGCGATCGCTGTGCAGAACACCTTCGTTCTGTCCGCACAAATTACCCCAAGCTTCTTGTTACCTTCCACTTCAACATACTATCGTGTTCCCTGGCCAACATCTTTGTCTTGGGCCTGCTGCAGTGCTCCAGCAAGGCTCAGCGCATGCTGGAAGAGCAGCATCACATTTTCTGCTTGGGGTACCCTGCAGCCTTTAGAACCTGAACAACTTCCTCTATGTTCTTTTCCCACCCTCCACCCTGGCCCTTCATGACATGGGCTACTTTTAGTACAGCATACCCATTTTTGGCTGCTTATTGTCCCTGTTATCAGTTTTTCTTTCTCCCTGTCTTAGCATTATCCATTTCTTTTGTCTGACTAACTTTCTGTCTGGGCTCTGTATCCATCCATTTACTTACCAACACCACACACTCTCATCTTGAGAATAATCTTCACCTTTTCCTAGCACTAATAGTTCTGAAGAAGGGTTACTGGATTCAAGATGTTAACGTTTTTTTTCTTTCTACAGTTGCTAGCAGACCTGAGTTTGTTTTTGTTCAGATTTCCAACTGCCATTCTTTATTTTGTTTTAATTATAATATGAAGTCTGTTTCTTTGTGAAGGTGGTGTTCTGATGAGGAATGCAAGCTATAAATCAATCTTGCATTTCCCTGCTATGAATGTCACAGGATCACTGTTCTTACACTGTGCTTTTTGCCTCTTTCAGGTTTTACTTTTGGCTCATCTACAGTGGCATCATGTGCCAACACAACAGCTTCCACAACGCAGGGCTTCTCATTTAATGCAAAGCCAGCAGGTGAGTGCAAAGTATGAACTCCTAGGCAATTGACAATACAGTGAACTGAATTATACGGCACCTTTTGCATCTACTCTATTCCCATTAACCTGCTGACTGAACACCAACATAGCTTGCTGGCTGTCATCTTATCAACCATTCTCTCTCCTCACTTTATGCTGCATTTCTTTGAATCAATCAAGTCATCACTCCTTTCTTTTAAAGAAAAGGAGTCCTTCCCCATTCTGCTTTTGTGAAGGGCAGGTCGTGCCTCACAAACCTTATTGAATTCTTTGAGAAGGTGACTAAGGAGGTGGACGAGGGGAAAGCAGTAGATGTGGTGTATATGGATTTTAGTAAGGCATTTGATAAGGTTCCCCATGGTAGACTACTGCAAAAAATACGAAGGTATGACATTGAGGGTGAGTTGGAGGTTTGGATTAGGAGTTGGCTGGCTGGAAGAAGACAGAGGGTAGTAGTTGATGGCAAAGGTTCATCTTGGAGTGCCGTCACTAGCGGTGTTCCGCAAGGATCTGTTTTGGGACCATTGCTGTTTGTCATTTTTATAAATGACCTCGAGAAGGGGCTTTAAGTTTGGGCGAGCAAGTTTGCGGATGATACGAAAGTCGGAGGAGTTGTAGACAGTGAGGAAGGATATGGCAGGTTACAGCGGGATATAGATAAGCTGCAGAACTGGGCTCACTGCTATCCATGTGCATGTCCAGCAGTCGCTTAAATGTCCCTAATGACTCTGTTTCCACCACCACCGCTGGCAACGCATTCCATGCATTCACAACTTTCTGTGTAAAGAACCTTCCTCTGACATCCCCTCTATACTTTTCTCCTAATATCTTAAACCTATGAGGTTTACCAGGATGTTGCCTGGTATGGTAGAAAGATTGTATGAGGAAAGGCTGAGGCACTTGGGGTTGTTTTCATTGGAGAAAAGAAGGTTTAGGGGTGACTATAGAGGTATACAAGATGATTAGTGGGGTTTAGATAGGGTCGACAGTGAGAATCTTTTTCCACGTATGGAGTCAGCTATTACAAGGGGGCATAGCTTTAAATTAAGGGGTGGTAGGTATAGGACAGATGTTAGGGGTAGGTTCTTTACTCAGCGAGTCGTGAGTTCATGGAATGCCCTGCCAGTATCAGTGGTGGACTCTTCCTCATTATGGGCATTTAAGCGGGCATTGGATAGGCATATGGAGGATAGTGGGCTAGTGTAGGTTAGGTGGACTTGGATCGGCGCAACATCGAGGGCCGAAGGGCTTGTACTGCGCTGTATTCTTCTATGTTCTATGCTCTTAAAGCTACAGGTGATCTCCAGTCCCCTTTTCCTCTTTTAAATGTTGTTGTCCGAGCCATGTGTCTCTCTTCCAGAACTCAATGTTTTAATCATTTTGGTTTGAAAGACACAACTGAAAGACTCTGTGATATCAGGTGTTACTGAGGACAAGTGATCCCTCTCACTCCTTGCTCCCTGCCATGCTTGACGATACCAAGCTTCTCCACCGTTCCTCCATGCTGTCCAGCGGGGTGAACTGCTCTCAGTGGGCTCCATTCTGATCTGTCCATGTCTGCCCTGAAAATCACCTATCATGGCTTCTTGTCCCATTACTGCTTTGGTCTCCAATGTGTGGTTCGTCATACTTTGTAACTTTGAATGGCTTTACTAAATCTCTTTAAAAGTATTTGCTGATTTGTATCCCTCCCTGTTGCAATAAAAGCTTGATTCATGAATTCCCATTCCACCACTGCCAAATATGGTAGATGCACTGATTTATCAATGTCCCAGTTTGCAGTGGAGCTCATTGCCAATATACTGCAGGAAAATAAAAAGAAAGGGAAGATATCGCCTCTTAAAAAGGCTATTCCCTCTTTCCCAATTGACATGTATTTTGAAGTCAGCATAGTATGTGGCGATCCAATTTAGCTGCTGCTCTTGTTTTTAGGACTGCCCATGATCGCAGGTTTGGAAGGTGTGATTAGTTCTACTTTGAGTTAGTTCAGCACATATATCTTGTAGATGGTGCATCCTGAGTGTTGATGCTAGAGGGACTGAATGTTTCAAGCAGACTGTTTTTGTCAGCAATTTACTTGGCCCCCCCCCCCATACATAGAAATAGAAGTGGTCCATTTAGCCTGATTGAACGCTTCATGGCTTTTTACTTAGAGTCATAGAGATGTACAGCATGGAAACAGACCCTTCAGTCCACCTCGTCCATGCTACCCAGATATCTCAACCCAATCTAGTCCCACCTGCCAGCACCCGGCCCATATCCCTCCAAACCCCAACTATTCATATACCCATCCAGATGCCTTTTAAATGTTGCAATTGTACCAGCCTCCACCACTTCCTCTGGCAGCGCATTCCATACACGTACCATCCTCTGAGTGAAAAGGTTGCCTCTTGGGTCTCTTTTATATCTTTCCCCTCTCACCTTAAACCTATGACCTCTAGTTCTGGACTCCCCACCCCAGGGAAAAATACTTTGTCTATTTATTCTATCCATGCCCCTCTTGATTTTATAAACCTCTATAAGGTCACCCCTCAGCCTCCGACACTCCAGGAAAAACAACCCTAGCCTATTCAACCTCTCCCTATAGCTCAAATCCACCAACCTTGGCAACATCCTTGTAAATCTTTTCTGCACCCTTTCATGTTTTGTAACATCCGATAGGAAGAAGACCAGAATTGCATGCAATATTCTAACAGTGGCCTAACCAATGTCCTGTACAGCCCAACATGACCTCCCAATTCCTGTACTCAATACTCTGACCAATAAAGAAAAGCATACCAAACGCCGCCTTCACTATCCTATCTACCTGCGACTCCACTTTCAAGGAGCTATGAGCCTGCACTCCAAGGTCTCTTTGTTCAGCAATACTTCCTAGGACCTTACCATTAAGTGTATAAGTCCTGCTAAGATTTGCTATCTCAAAATGCAGCACCTCACATTTATTCTGAATTAAACTCCAGCTGCCACTTCTGAGCCCATTGGCCCATCTGATCAAGATCCTGTTATAATCTGAGGTAACCTTCTTCGCTGTCCACTATAAAGATAATCCAATGGGTGAATGTAGGTTTGCTTGCTGAGCTGGAAGGTTCATTTCCAGACATTTCGTCACCCTACAGATAACATCTTCAGTGGGCCTCTGGGTAAAGCACTGTTGATAATTCCTGTTTTCTGTTTGTTTGTGTTTCTTTGGGTTGATGATGTCATTTTCTGTTTTGACATCATTGCTGGTGATGACGTCATTTCCTATTCTTTTTCTCAGGGGGTCGTAGATGGGGTCTAACTCGATGTGTTTGTTGATAGAGTCCCGGTTGGAATGCCATGCTTCTAGGCATTCTCATGCATGTCTCTGTTTGGCTTGCCCTAGAATGGATGTGTTGTCCCAGTCGAAGTGGTGTCCTTCCTCGTCTGTATGTAAGGATACTAGTAAAAGAGGGTCATGTCATTTTGTGGCTAGTTGATGCCATCTGATGGGTTTTTACAAATACATTAAGGACAAAAGGGTAACTAGGGAGAGAATAGGGCCACTCAAAGATCAGCAAGGTGGCTTTTATGTGGAGCCGCAGCAGATGGGGCAGACACTAAATGAATATTTTGCATCATTATTAACTGTAGAAAAGGACATGGAAGATATAGAATGTAGGGAAATAGATGATGATATCTTGGAAAAAATGTCCATATTACAGACGAGGAAGGTTTGGATGCCTTGAAATGTATAAAAGTGGATAAATCCCCAGGACCTGATCCTGGGAACCCTCCAACCACAAGGGATGAACTCAGATTTCTCCATTTTCCCCATTTCCCCTCCCTCCACCTTGTCTCAGTGAAATCCCTCGAACTCAGCACCGCCTTCCTAACCTGCAATCTTCTTCCTGACCTCTCCGTCCCCCCACCCCACTCCGGCCTATCACCCTCACCTTGACCTTCTTCCAACTATCGCAATTCCAATGCCCCTCCCCCAAGTCCCTCCTCCCTACCTTTTATCTTAGCCTGCTGGACACACTTTCCTCATTCCTGAAGAAGGGCTCATGGCCGAAACGTCGATTCTCCTGTTCCTTGGATGCTGCCTGACCTGCGCTTTTCCAGCAACACATTTTCAGCCCTGAGCAGGTGTACCCTAGAACTCTGTGGGAAGCTAGAGAAGTGATTGCTGGGCCTCTTGCTGAGATATTTGTATCATCGATAGTCACAGGTGAGGTGCCGGAAGACTCGAGGTTGGCTAACGTGGTGCCACTGTTTAAGAAGTGTGGTAGGGACAAGCCAGGGAACTATAGACCAGTGAGCCTGGCGTTGGTGATGGACATGTTGTTGAAGGAAATCCTGAGGGACAGGATGTACATGTATTTGGAAAGGCAAGGACTGATTAGGGATAGTCAACATGGCTTTATGCGTGGGAAATCATGTCTCACAAACTTGATTGAGTTTTCAGACTGGAGGCCTGTGACCAGTGGAGTGCAACAAGGACTAGTGCTGGGTCCACTACATTTCATCATTTATAAAAAAATTATTTGGATGTTATCTTGAGGTACAGTTAGTAAGTTTGCTGATGCCACCAATTCTGCACCACTAATCAGGAAACTATCACTCTGTGTTAAACACACTCGAAGACCTAGCCTCCATGGCTATCTGGTAGAGAATTCGAAAGGTTCCTAACCATCTGAGTAAAATAATTTCTCATCTTGGACCTAAGTGGCATCCTTGTTACTTAAATTGTGCAGTTCTCAACTTCCCAGCTGGGGAACTACTTGCATCTACCCTGCCTGTCATGTTAAGATTTCAATGAGAGTGCCTCTCATTCTTCAAAACTCGAGAAAACGTTATGCAATCCTGAGCTTCCTTTGGCAACAGTTGACTGTGATTTTTTGAGACTTTGCATCTTTAAGGAAAATATAGTTGATGTAAACCATGTAGTAGTTGTTGAAAGAAAATTTACATACTGTCATTTCTTTTAATGTAATTGCAATCCATTTCAACCAATTCTTGCCTCAAACTTTTGTAATTTCATTTATTGAAATTTATCACGTTTGCTTCAGAATGAACTTACCTTACTTTGAAACGTAATGTGGAAAAAATAATGTTTTGGTCACTTATCCTTAAAGAATTTTTTTAACACCAGATTTAACAAGATTATTAAGTAGTCCTTTTTTTTTTGTTGCATAATGCTGCATCTAAAATAGCACACTTTCTAGTTGGTTCCTCAACATACTGCTGTCAAAAACCATCCTTAAAACACACTTCAGAAACTTTTTCTCCATGGCTCTAGTGGTCAGTTTGTATCACTAGAAAAGGTTCCTCTTGAAAAACTGATTAAAGTACATTGCTCTGCAACATTAGTGTTAATGCAAAAGAATGTGTGAATCAGGAGCAGATGGATTGAGCCTGGTCCAAGATTCAGTGAGATCATGGATGATATGTTTGTTCCTTATTCCCAACACTGGCAGATTATCTTTCAATTCCTTGTTTATTCTGAATTATTTACATCTGAGTTGAAAAATGTTCAAGGAGTTCTTCTTTTGAGGAAGAGTTCCAAAAAATGTCCTTGTTTCTGCCTTAAATGGGCAATTCTGATTTTAAATAGTGACCATAGCTCAAGATTCTTCTGTAGTCACCCTGTTAAGACTCCTCAGATCACTTATGTTTTGACCAAGTCACCACCTACTCTAAGTCCCCATCTCTACTGCAGCCTCAATGCTTTCACGTTGTTCCTTAAACAGAGTGACTGCTACTGTACTCCATATACAATCCCAGCAGTGCCCTGTATAACCGAAGTGTATTCAGTTCACCTTGCAATAAGTAATACATTCTATTAGAATTCTGTTCTTGAGTATTTTTGACAATTCAAAAGATACCTAAATCTCCCTGCATCTCATAGTTCAACAGACTCTCACCTTTTAGGCTATATGTATTTTATTCTTACAAAATGGGCAATTTCATATTTTATCCCATTACACTCCATTTACCAGATCTTCGCTCGCTTGCTGAATCTATCCTTGTATCCAGTCTACAACTTATTTTCTTACCTATTTCTGTGTCATCAGCTAATATGACAACCATACCCTTTCTGTCATCTTCAGCCATTTATATAAATTTTAAAGAGTTGAGGTCACAGGACTGATCCCTGAGACACACCATTTGTTATACCTTGCCAAACAGAAAATAACCCATTTATGCCTACGAGTCATTTTCTGTTAGCCAGCTAATCATCTATCCATGACAATATACTACCCCTACACTGAGTTTTTTTTTCCTGCAATAACCTTTAATGTGGTGTCATATCAAACATCTCTGGAAATCGAGGTAAAATAGGGTAGGGGAATGGGTCTGGGTGGTTTACTCTTCAGAGAGTTGCTGTGGACTTGTTGGGCTGAAGGGCCTGTTTCCACACTAGGGAATCTAATCTAAATTACTTAAGCATGATTTTCCTCCACAATCCATATTGACGCTGCCTGATTACCTTAAATGTTTGTAAGTGCCCTGCTTTAGCTTCCTTCGTAACTTCTAACATTTACCCAATGACAGACAAGGAAGGTGATGGCATAATGATAATATTGCTTGGGTTAGTAGCCCCAGGCTCATGATATGAGGATATTGGTTTGAATTCCACAATGGCAAGTGGTAACGTTTTGAATTTAATAAAACAACTGGAATAAAATGTTAGTATAATGGCAGTAATGAAACTGCTAACAATCGTCATGAAATCTCATCTGGTTCACTAATGTCCTTCAGGGACAGAAATCTGCCATCTTTACCTGGCCTGACCCACATGTGGCAGAAGACCGACTTACTTCTAGGAAACAGGGATTGTCAATAAATGCCAGCTTAGCTAGCGAAACCATATTACATGAATAAATAAACAGAAAGATGTTTGGCCAAATGGCCTGTAGTTTTTACTTTGTTTCCCTTTTTGAACTACTTTCTGTTTGCTATTTTCCACTCTGGAAACTTCTTTAAATCAAAGGAGATTAGGTAAATTAAAACTAATGCATTGACAATCTCACTAGTCACTTCTTGAAGTCTGTTTAGATCTGACAGCAAGCAACTCAAACATTTTGCTCAGTATCACTTCTCTGCTGATTTGATTGATTGATTGTAATTTTAACTTTCTACTTCTCTTCCATTTCCCGATTTACAGATGTTTCTGGGAAGTTATTTATATCCCCTACAGTGAAAACTGATGCAAAATTCCCATTCAGTTTATCAGCCATCTCCTTATTTGTGATCATTAGTTGTACAGACTCTTAGCAGTGGGCCAATGCTCATTTTCATACACTTTTTGTTATTCAGACATGTGAGGCAAGACTTAAATATTTGTTTTTATATTTCTTGCTGGGTAGTTTCCAACAAGTTATTGTATAATGAGCAAAGACTGATGATTATCTGAGGCAGACCGAGTCCTGTAGTATGATCTGACTTGGAGGTGATGAAAATATGCCTTTCAGTACCAGAGCAATTGCAAATTCTGATTATGGTGCCATTATTGTGGAAGAAATTCGGTTTCATAACAGACAAGGAATAATTAATTCTTCGCCTGCAGGAACTTCGACTGGTACATCGACAGCTGGGCCGACTCTGTTTGCCTCCGTGGTGAGCTCAGTACCTCCTGCCACTTCAACGACAACTGGATTTACACGTAAGTCATCAACAGATTATCAAAGCAGAGAAATGTTTGAAATAAAATCAAACTGCTCAAAAAACTTAGCAGGTCAGGCAGCATATGTGGAGAGAGAAACAGAGTCATCCCATCATGTTCCACATCCAAAAAATCATGCGCTCCTATTCTACCACCTCCAGCAGGATGCCACCACCAGACGCATATTCCCCTCCCCTCCCTTGTTAGCCTTATGCAGGGACCATTCCCTCCATGCAATCACAGAAGGTGTAGCAGCTGCCCATTTACTTCTCCCTCCTCACCATGCAAGGTCCCCGACACACCCTCCAGGTGAAGCAGCAATTTAGCTGCACTTCACTTACCCTAGTTTACTGCATTTGCTCACAATATGGTCTCCTACACGAATGCCGAAAGAATCTAATCCTTCCACAATGTGTCAGATACAGACCCAGTCAACAACCCACAAGCCAAGGAAACAGCCAAGCAGAATGGATTCAGGATGATCCAGGTAATGATCACAGACGCGCACAACAGACTCCACAAGTACAAACAAGAAATTGCGCGCCAAAAGTCGTTAATTTCAAAAACCACTAATCGTGAATGGACCCGGACCATAGAACAGGCTGTCACCGTAGGACAGAACAGGACCACACACCGCAAAAAAACGGCACTAAAAGAAAAAATGGCCAAACTAACACAACAAAGAGGACACTACAACACACACCTGGGTTAAAAACCTCTCCCACAGACAGCTCACAGACACAGAAAGAACAATACTGGCCAAGGGACTCAACTACAACCACAGGGACGCCAAGACAGCAGACTTCCTAGCAGCACTAGAATGCACACTCAGGAACAATGGACTGACAGAAGAGACACAACAAACAGTGAGATAAACTGTCGTGCCTATGATAATAAGGAAAAGACAAACACATAACCTCAACACCAAGGAGAGGGAAGCACTGAAATCACTAAGAAACGATAAGAACATAATCATACTACCAGCAGATAAAGGCAGAATGACGGTCATCCTAGATAAATCAGATTACATCCAAAAAGCACAACAACTGCTTGCAGATATCATCACCTACCAAATGAAGGAATTTGACCCCACACCACAACTCACCAATAGGATAAATAACACACTAAGGAATCTACAAAAAAACGGACAGATAACCAGAGCTGACCTACAAAGAATGAAACCGGAAAGCAACAACACCCCCAGATTCTATGGATTACCTAAAGTACACAAACCAGATATCCCACTCAGACCCATAGTAACACTACCAGGGACACCATTATACAAACTGGCCAAAGAACTACAACAGAAACTAAAACACCTGGTCAGCGGATCCAAACACTCCATACAATCAACACAGGAATTCTTGGACATCATCAGAAATACACACATAGACAAAGAAGAAACCATGATATCATTCGACCTGACGGCACTGTTCACTTCGATTGACAAAACCCTAGCCAGAGAAACAATAGCCAAACTACTGGACATACAGAACAGAAAATAGGACGCTGAACCTATCAACAAAGAAGGCATACTTAAACTACTGGACTTGTGCCTCACAACACACTTCACATTCAACAACCAGATATACCAACAAATCAACGGAACACCCATGGGATCACCAATCTCGGGACTCATAGCAGAGGCAGTTATGCAAAGGTTAGAACAAACAGTCCTACCACAAATTCAACACAAACTCTGGGTCAGATATGTCAATGACACGTTTGTAATCATTAAAAACACAGAAATAGAAAAAACACACCGGATCATCAACGCCACACACACAGGAATCCGATTCACGAGAGAAGAAGAAAAAGATAGCCAACTCCCATTCCTAGACGTGATGATACAGAGAACACCGAACGGAGAATTCACTACAAGAGTATACAGGAAACCCACACACACAGACCAAGTCCTAAACTATGAAAGTAACCACCCCAACACACACAAACGAAGCTGCAACAGGACACTATTCAAAAGGGCCACAACACACTGCAGTACACCAAAACTGCAAAAAGAAGAAGAGGAACACCTATACAAGGTATTCACCAAAAACGGATACCCGCGCAACTTCACCAACAGATGCCTAAGGGAAAGACCACGGAACGAGGACATACCACAACCAAAAGGACTAGCCAAACTACCATCCATCAGGAGCATCTCAGAACTGACAGCCAGACTACTGCGACCCCTAGGACACATAACGGCACACAAA
>NC_057724.1:2019991-2027466 GCF_004010195.1 Chiloscyllium plagiosum
AGCCTCGAAACGACACGACCAGCTATCCTTAGTAGCCACACACGCAGACAACAAGCAACATGAATTCGACTGGGACAACACTACTATCATAGGGCAAGCCAGACAGAGAACAGCCAGGGAATTCCTAGAGGCATGGCATTCATCCACAAACTCGCATCAACAAACACATCGACCTGGACCCAATATACCAACCACTACAGCGGACAGCTGAAACTGACAGCTGGAAGCGGCAGGGACAGACCACTATAAACACCGGAGGAAACATCAAAGAAGCGCTTCGCAGGAGGCTCCCAAGCACTGATGATGTCGCCTAGCCAGGGGACGAAACGTTTGCAACAAAACTTCCAGCTCGGCGAACAGAACCACAACAATGAGCACCCGAGCTACAAATCTTCGCACAAACTTTGAATATGGTCTCCCACCGACTAGTGGAGACTGGTCATTAATTTGCAGGACACCTGTGCACAGAAGTCACCCTGAGCTTCAGGCTATATGGTTGCCTGCCACTTAAGAACACCACCATGTTCCCTTGCCAGTGTGTCTGTCTGGCTAGCTGAAGTGTTCCAGCTGGGCTCAGTACAAGCTTGAAGAATAGCACATCATTTTCCACTTGGGAACCTTGCAGCCTCCAGACTATGTAGAGTTCAATGATTTTAGGTCTTGAGCACGTTCTCTGTTGTCTTTACTGCAACTCTGCATATCAGGCTTGTTACCGTATGGGCTACTACCACAAACAACCAATTGTCAGCTACTATTGGCCCCAGTGAGCAGTTATTCTCCCAGGCTGACCTTTACTCATTCCTTTGTCTGCCCAACTTTGCTCTCCCTCCCTGGACTTCATCTCCACCAATCATTTAGTCTTCCCCCACCCCATCTTCAGCATATGTACAAACCTTTTCCTAATGATAATCAGTTCTGAAGAGGGGTCTCTGGACCAGAAACGTTATGATTAGATTACTTAGTGTGGAAACAGGCCCTTCGGCCCAACAAGTCCCCGCCGAAGCGCAACCCACCCAGACCCATTCCCCTACATTTACCCCTTCACCTAACACTACGGACAATTTAGCTTGGCCACTCCACCTAACCTGCACATCTTTGGACTGTGGGAGGAAACCGGAGCACCCGGAGGAAACCCACGCAGATACTGGGAGAATGTGCAAACTCTACACAGTCAGTCGCCTGAGGTGGGAATTGAACCTGGGTCTCTGGTGCTGTGAGGCAATAGTGCTAACCACTGTGCCGCCTGTGCTGCCCTTTGTTTTTTGCTCTCCATATATATGTTGACAGACCTGCTAAGTTTTTCTAGCAATTTTTGGTTTGGTTTCAGATTTCCAGCATCCACTGTTCCCTCATTATGTTTGCAGAGAAATGTTTGTTGGCAATCAGTATAGAATCTGATACATTCAAGCTATGTATTTCTGTACTCTGGGCAGTATCTATTCAATGTACTATATCCTGCCCCCTTGAGTTACAGTACAATATCTGAGTTGTTTCATATTCTAATTTACTCCTTTGCTTCATGTGTGAGAGGATCATGACATTTGAGGTTCAGTCTGAACAATGCCTGTTTTAAACAGTATTGTTACTAAAGTCTATACCTGCATGTATTGTCAGAGATACTTATAAGTTAAACCAGTTAATTTAATGCCTTCCTTTTACTTTCTGGATTAACAAGATTGAATTTTGCTTGAGTGTGATAGTTTTTCAGCTGTTAGTGTTTTGTTCCAGCATGGAACTGAATGATTCCTTTGGACCATGCTGTATGTCCAAGTACACACTCTGACAAGTCGTGATTCTGATCAGTCAGTGCTTGCATAGAGGGTGGGAATGAGCTAATTGAAGAAGATTCCTGTGTCAGGCAGGCAGCCATTATCTGAGCAGCACAGATTGGAGGTAACCGTGTAAGTGGCACAATGACATGTATATAGAATTCTTTAAGCTGCTATGTCTTCAACATTGTTGAGACATGACTGACAATGATCATCCTCATTAGGATTTCAGTGACATTCAATGTGAAATTTTCCTAGTGTACAACTCAGGCATGAGAAACACCCGTAGGTTTCCTTTGACTGGATAGTGAAAGATATTCAATCGTTTGTCACCTTGAGTGCAGAATTTACATGGACCACTTCAGAAATCTTCAGCCAGCCTACGAAAAGCTCATACTTGATAGTTGTACATGCAACTGTTTAGTAAACAAACACTGTTTCTGTAATGGCTCTGAGTCTGTATGATTAGATTAGATTCCCTACAGTGTGGAAACAGGCCCTTTAGCCCAACCAGTCCACACCAACGCTCTGAGGAGTAACCCACCTCTGACTATTGCCCCTAACACTGTGGGCAATTTAGCATGGCCTATTCACCTGACCTGCACATCTTTGGACTGTGGGACGAAAGCGTAGCACCCGGAGGAAACCCACGCAGACATGGAGAGAACATGCAAACTCCACACAGATGGTCGCCCGAGGCTGGAATTGAACATGAGATCCTAGTGCTGTGAGGCAGCAGTGCTAACTAGTGAGCCACCTGTATATTTTTATTGAAGTAAATTTAACATTTCTCACTAACTTAGCCATAGAGTCATACAACATTTCTCTCTAAACACTTTCCATTCATATCCATCCAGGTGCCTTTTAAATGTCATAATTGTACCCATCCTCACCACTTTCTCTAGCAGCTTATTCCATACACGCATCACCCTCTGTGTGGAAAAAGTTATCCTTTGGGTCCTTTTTACCTCTATATGCTCTAGTTTTGGACTTTCCCACCCAAGGAAAAAGGCCTTGGCTAGTCACCCGATGCTCCACATGATTTTATAAATCTCTATAAGGCCACCCCAAAAAGCCCTGGCCTATTCAGACTCTTCCTATAATTCAAACCCTCCAGTTCTAGCAACATTCTTGTAAATGTTTTCAGCACCTTCTCAAGTATGACAACATCCTTCCTATACAAAGGAGACCAGAATTGTATGCAGTGTTTTAAAAGTGGGCTGATCAATATCCTTTTACAACTGCAACACCTTGTTGGAAGTAGATTTGATTGATACTGTTTTTTGTGTTTAGTCACCAGTGGTACGACTCCTACTCCTGCAGCTGCTACAACTTCTACTTCATTTGGATTTAAGCCAACCAGTACAGCCCTGCCCATCACCACAGCTGCAAGCCTGGGTATGTAATAGTGCTATTGTGGAATTTTTGAAGTCAATTTGTAATGGATATAATGGAACAAATGTAAACATTTGATCTTGGATACAGTGCAGGTCTTATAAAGTTGGTGAATTTTCCACCGTCAAATTCCATAGTCAGTAATCCTGAGGAGTCTGTGTATTAAGCTTCATTGCTTGCATATTAACATAAGTTTCTAGGTACAAACAGGTTAATATAATTCTTTAAATATTAGAGCCTGTCTTAATGTGCTAAGCTAGGACTGTTTGATGTCAAAGAGAAAGTGAGGACTGCAGATGCTGGAGTCAGAGTTGAAAAGGGCAGTGCTATCCTTCGCCATTTCTACCACCTACAGACAGACCCCACAATCAAGGATGTCTTTGCCTCCCCACGCCTATCTGCATTCTGCAGAGACCATTGCCTGTGCAAATCTCTTGTTAGGTCCATGTCTCCTACCAACCCACCCTCCATACCCAGCACCTTAGTTTGCCACTGCAAATGGTGTAAAACCCACACCTCCCCCCCCAAGGCCCCAAAGGGTCTTTTCACATCTAGCAGATTTTCTTGCACATCACTCATGTCATCTTCTGCATCCGTTGTTCTCAATGTGGTCGTCTCTACATTGGGGAGACAGGATGCCAACCAGCGGAGCGTTTCAGGGAACATCTCTGGGGGACATGCACCAAACAACCCCACTGCCCTGTGGCCAACCACTTCAACTCCCCCTCCCACTCCCCCAAGGACGTGAGTCCTGGGCCGTCTCCACTGTTGAATCAAAGCCACCTACCAACTGGAGGAAGAACTCCTTGTCTTCTGCCTTGGGACTCTTCACCCACACAGCATCGACATCAACTTCACCAGTTTTCAAATCTCCCCTCCCCCCACCTCATCCCAGATTCAGCCCTTCAACTAGGCATCACCCTCTTCACCTGCCCATCTTCCTTACCACCTATCCATTCCACATTCCCCACTGACTCATGACAATTATTACTCACCTGCATCCACTCATTGCCTTCCCTCGCAGTCACCGCCCTCTTAATTCTGAGTCTGTGCCCAGTGATCCTAGACTTCTGAAGGGAAACATCCTCTCAGCATTTACTGTGTCAAGTCACTTCAGGATTGTATGTGTTTAATGAGATACCTCTAATTCTTAAATCCAGTGAGTAGAGTCCCAATCTGTTTAACGTTTGTTCAGAAGACAATCCCTCCATGAAGGAATTATCCTAGTAAACCTTTTCTGAACTGTACAAATGAAAGATCTTGCCTTAAGAACAGTACTCCAATAAGGTTCATGAGCACCTTGTACAGCTGCAGTCAGACTTCCCTACTGTTATGTTTCATCTGTGTATGTTCCACAGTGATGGGAAAAGATGTGGGGTTATTCTCTGTACAATATGCAGCATTATTAGCAAGTACTCATACTGAAGCAGTTCATGTCCATAAGCAACAAGACCTGGATAACATCCAGGCTTGGGTTAACAAGTGACAAATAATATTTGAACCACAAACTGTCAAGACAGTGACCAACTCCAAAAAGAGGAAATCTGATCATTGCCATTCTCCTGCTTTCTCCCTGTAACCCTTGATCCCCTTGACAGTCAAGAATCTATCTATCTCTGTCTTAATTATACTCAGTGACCTGACCTCCACAGCCTCCTGTGGCAATGAATTCCACAGAATTATCATTCTCTGGCGGAAGAAGTTTCTCCTCATCTCCATTCTTTAGAGCGAATTATACAATGAATGGAAGAGGCTTGGGAAAAGTTGATGGGCAGAGAGATCTGGGAGTGCAGGTCTATTGTACCCTGAAGGTTGCTGCACAGGTGGATAGAGTGGTCAAGAAGGCATGAAGAAGGCTGCTTGCCTTCATCAAACTGGGTATTGAGTATAAGAGCTGGCAAGTCATGTTAAAATTCTACAAGACATTGGTTCGGCCGCATTTAGAATATTGTGTACAGTTCTGGTTGCCACATTACCAAAGGATGTGTACGTTTTGGAGAGGGTGCAGAGAAGGTTTATGAGGATGTTGCCTGGTATGGAAGGTGCTAGCTATGAAGAGAGGTTGAGTAGATTAAGTTTATTTTCACTAGAAAAAAGGAGATTGAGGGGGGACCTGATTGAGGTTTACAAAATCATGAAGGGTATAGACAGGGTGGATAGAGACAAGCTTTTTCCCAGGGTGAAGGATTCAATAACGAGAGGTTATGCTTTCAGAGTGAGAGTGAAAAGTTTAAGGGGGTTACACGCGGTAACTACTTCACACAGGGTGGTGGGCGTTTGGAACACATTGCCAGCAGAGGTGGTAGAGGCAGGCACGGTAGATTCATTTAAGATGCGTCTGGACAGGTACATGAGTAGGTGGGGAGCAGAGGGATACAGATGCTTAGGAATTGACCGACAGGTTTAGACAGTACATTTGGATTGGCTCAGGCTTGGAGGGCTGAAGGGCCTGTTCCTGGGCTGTAAATTTTCTTTGTTCTTAAAGGGACTTCCCTTTACTCTAATGCTGTGCCCTCAGGTCCTAGTCTTTCCTGCCAGTGGAAATATCTTCCCAATGTCCACTCTCTCTAGGCTGATGAGTATTCAGTAAGTTTCAATTAGATCCTCTTTACCGCATGCACGCAGACGCACCTTTTAAATTGAGTTTGGCCCAGAGTATTGAAACGTTCCTCCTTTGGTAAACCTTTCGTTACTGGGTCCATTCTCGTGAACCTCCTCTGGATCCACTCCAGGGTCAGTACATCCTTCCTGAGGTATGAGACCCAAACTTGCTCATAGTACTCTAAATATGGTCTAACCAGAGCTAATAAAGCCTCAGAAATACATCTCTGCTTTTATATTCTAGTCTTGTCGAAGCAAGGCAAATACAATGCTGGCATTTACTAACTACCAACTCATCCTGCAAGTTTACCTGACTATAATCCTGGACTAGGACTCCAAAGTCTCTTTGCACTTCAGATTTCTAAATTTAGAAAATATTCTCTGTCTCTATTTTTCCTACCAAAGTGCATAACCTGACACTTTCCTCTGTTGTATTCCATCTGCCACTTCTTTACTCACTCTCCTTACCTGTCTAAATCCTTCCGGAGCCTCCCTGCGTCCTCATACTATCTGTCCCTCTGTCTGTCTTTGTATCATCTGCAAATTTGGCCAGAATGCCATCAGTTCCTTCAACGCTGACCCTTGTGGAACACCACCAGACACTGGCTTCCATCCTGAGAACATAGAACAGTAGAGGCCAGTACAGGCCCTTTGGCCCTCAATGTTGTGCTGGCCTTTTATCCTACTCTAAGATCAGACTAACCTACATACCCTTCATTGTACTAACTTCCAGGTGCCTATCCAAGAGTCATTTAAATGTCCCTAATGTATCTGATTCTACTCCCACTGCTGGCAGTGCATTCCACGCACTCATCACTCTGTGTAAAGAGAAAGTGAGGGCTGCAGATGCTGGAGATCAGAGCTGAAAATGTGTTGCTGGAAAAGCGCAGCAGGTCAGGCAGCATCCAAGGAACAGGAGAATCGACGTTTCGGGCATAAGCCCTTCTTCTGCAGCTACACCGGCACCCCCTTTTCCTCCGCTACATCGATGACTGTATCGGCGCTGCTTTGTGCTCCCACGAGGAGGTTCATCCACTTTACCAACACCTTCCACCCCGACCTCAAATTTACCTGGACCGTTTCAGACTCCTCCCTCCCCTTCCTAGACCCCTCCATTTCTATCTCGCGCGACCGAATCAACATGGACATTTACTGTAAACCGACCGACTCCCACAGCTACCTAGACTACACCTCTTCCCACCCTGCCCCCTGTAAAAATGCCATCCCATATTCCCAATTCCTTCGTCTCCGCTGCATCTGCTCCCAGGAGGACCAGTTCCAATACAGTACAACCCAGATGGCCTCCTTCAAAGACTGCAATTTCCCCCCAGATGTGATTGGTGATGCTCTCCACCGCATCTCCTCCACTTCCCGCTCCTCTGTCCTGGAGCCCCGCCCCTCCAATCGCCGCCAGGACAGAACCCCACTGGTCCTCACCTACCACCCCACCAACCTCCATATACATCGTACCATCCGTCGTCATTTCCGCCAACTCCAAACGGACCCCACCACCAGGGATATATTTCCCTCCCCTCCCCTATCAGCGTTCTGGAAAGACCACTCCCTCCGTGACTCCCTCGTCAGGTCCACACACCCCACCTACCCAACCTACTCCCGGTACCTTCCCCTGCAACTGCAAGAAATGCAAAACTTGCGCCCACACCTCCCCCCTTACTTCCCTCCAAGGCCCCAAGGGATCCTTCCATATCT
>NC_057724.1:2027525-2056061 GCF_004010195.1 Chiloscyllium plagiosum
CCACCTTCCTAACCTGCAATCTTCTTCCTGACCTCTCCGGCCTATCACCCTCACCTTGACCTTCTTCCAACTATCGCATTTCCAACGCCCCTCCCCCAAGTCCCTCCTCCCTACCTTTTATCTTAGCCTGCTTGGCACACTTTCCTCATTTCTGAAGAAGGGCTCATGCCCAAAACGTTGATTCCCCTGCTCCTTGGATGCTTCCTGACCTGCTGTGCTTTTCCAGCAACACATTTTTGCTTAAACTCAACTTGCCTATTAATGAAAACCAACACCCCATACGCCTTCATAACAACCCTATCAACCTGGTTGGCAACTTTGAGGGATCTATGGACATGGAGTCAAAGATCCCTCTATTGTTCTATACTGCCAGGAATCCTGCATTTTGCATTCAAATTCAACCTTCCAAAGTAAATCATTTCACAGTTTTCCAGGTTGAACTCTACCTGCCATTTCTCAGCCCAGTTCTGCATCCTGTCAATTGCAACCTACAACAGCCCTCCACACTTCCACAACTCCACCAACCTTCGAGTCATCATCAAACTTACAAACTCACCCTTCCTCATTCAAGTCATTTATAAAAATCACAAAGAACAGAGCTCCTGTAACAGATTCCTGCAGTACACCACTGGTCTCCAAGCTGAATACTTTCCGTCTAACACCACCCTCTGTGTTCTATGGGCCAAGCAATTTGTATCCAGACTGCCAGAATTCCCTGTATTCTATGCTGCCTTACATTCTGAATGAACCTACCATAAGGAGCCTACCATACCTTATCAAATGCCTTGCTAAAATTCATCTACATCACATCAAGTGCTCTACCTTCAATGTGTTTTGTCACACCCTCAAAGAATTCAGTAAGATTTGTGAGGCATGACCTGCCTCTCTCAAAGCCATGCTGACTCTCTCTAATTAAACTGGTTTTCCAAATAATCATAAATCCTGTCTCTCAGAATCCTTTCCAATAATTTGCCCACCACTGATGTAAGACTGGCTGGTCTGTAATTCCCAGGATTATCTCTGTTCCCTTTCTTGAACAAGGGAATAACATTTGCCACCCTCTAATCATCTGCCAGTACTCCAATGAGGACGCAAAGATCATCGCCAAAGCCGCTGCAATTTCTTCCCTCGCTTCCTGGCCTAACGTAGGGTATATCCTGTCTAACCCAGGCGCTTTATCTATCCTTGGGTTTCTCAAAATTTCAAGGACATCCTCCTTCCTAACATCAACCTGTTCTAGCGTATCAGTCTGTTTCACGCTGACCTCACAAACGTCAAGGTCCCCCTCAGAAGTGAATACTGAAGTAAAGGACCTCCCCTGCCACCACCGACTCCAGGCGTAAGTTCCCTGCACTAATCCTGATTAGCCCTATCCTCACTCTGATCATCCTCTTGTTCCTTGCGTAAGCCTTGGGGTTTTCCTTAATCCTTCCTGCTAGAGCTTTTACATGCCCCCTTCTCGCTCTTCTAAGTCCATTCTTCAGTTCCTCTCTGCTACCTTGTAGCCCTTTAGAGCCCTGACTGATCCTTTCCTCCTCAACCCTAAGTAAGCTTCCTTCTTCCTCTTAACTAGATGTTCCACTTGACCTGCGTTCAATCCTCTTGACTAGATGTTCCACATCCCTTGTTACCCAAAATTCCTTCACCCTACCATCCCTTCCTTGCCTCAGTGGGACAAACCTGTCCAGCACTATCAGCAGGTGCTTTCTGAACAATCTCCACATTTCTATCATGCATTTCCCTGAGAACGTCTGTTCCCAATTTATGCACCCCAGTTCCTGCCTTATAGCATTGTAATTCCTCCTCCCCCAATTAAATACTTCCCCATACCGTCTGCTCCTATCCCTCTCCATGAGTATAGTAAAGGTCAGGGAGTTGTGCCCCAGACCGCTCTCCCTGCAAAATAGAGGCCACTGATTCCATCTTCCTGGCAGCACCCCAGTCCTTACTCTCATCATTCCTGCTGCTACAAAATGGAGGCCACTTTTATCCCCACTCTGTTTTCTGGCCAGACAGCCAATCTTCTATCCATGCTAGCACCTTGCCTCTCACCATGCATCCTTACCTTACTCAGTAGCCTCCTGTGTGGCACCATGTCATAGGCTTTCTAGAAGTCCAGGTAGATAACGTCTTTGCTGAACTTGCTTGTTACCACCTCAAAGAATTGTAACAGATTTGTCAGGCATGACCTCCCCTTGAATAAACCATGCTGACCTTTCCTGTTTTACCAAGCACTTGTAAATGTTTAGAAATCTCATCCTTCATAATCGACTCTTAAATCTTACAAATGGCAATTAGCCTGTAATTTCCTGGCTTTTGCTTTACTCCCTTCTTAAACGGGATGACATGAGTGATTTTCCAGTCCTCTGGGACCTTCCCTGACTCCATTGATTCCTGAAAGATCGCCACTCATGCCTCCACTATCTCTTCAGCCAGCTTCAGAACTCTGGGGTGTAATCCATTTGGTCCAGGTGATTTACCCACCTTGAGACCTTTCAGTTTTTGTTTAGCACTTTCTCCTTGGTGATGGCCACCATACTCATCTCTGTCCCACCCTGTCCCAGATTCTCTTGAATTTTTGGGCTATTACTCATGTCTTCCACCGTTGAGACTGGCACAAAGTACTTGTTCAGTTCCTCTGCAATTTCTATGTTCTGCATTACTACTTCAGCGGTCCATTTTTGCCTCGCCTTTCCCCTTGATATATTTAAACATCCTGACTTGGAAATGTATTGCTGTTCCTTCAGTGTCACTGGCTCTCTAATATTATTATGGATGTCCTTACACCCCAAGGACTGCAGAGTATCTGTTTGCCCAATGGAGCAAGTGTTGGAAACAAAAACTGAAATTGCTGGGAAGGCTCAGCAAGTCTGGCAGCATGTGTGGAGGGAAATCGGAGTTAACGTTTCAAGCCCGATGATCTTTCCTTGGGCTCTAAACGTTAACTCTGTATTCTTTGGAACTAGAATATACAATTAAATTCATATCCATAACAATGACAGATTATCCATTGCTCACTGACTACCAGTTTTGGTCCACCAGGGCCACTCTGCTCCTGACCTCATTCCAAACTTGGTTCGAACATGGACAGAAGTGCTGAATTCCAGAGATGAGGTGACAGTGGCAGACCTTAACATTAGGACTGGATTCAGCGGAATCTGACATCAAGGAACCCCCAGCAAAACTGGAATCGATGGCAATCGGATGCATACTCCCTGCTGGTTGGAGTCATACCTGGCACATAAATGATTATGGTTGGTGGAGATCAGTCATCTCAGCTCCAGGACTTTTCTGCTGGGTAGTGTCCTCGATCCATCAATCTTCAGCTGCTTTATCAGTGATCTTCCCTCCACCATTAGGCAGAAGTAGGAATGTTCACTGCGCAACGTTCAGTGCCATTTGTGACTCCTCAGAAACTTAAGTGGGTTGTCTGTCCACCATCTAAAAGGCACAATCGGGAGTGTGATAGAGTACTCCCTATTTGCCTGTATGGTGCATCTCCAACAACACTGAGAAGCTTGCCATCTTCTTTGGCAAAGCAACCCATTTGATTGGCACCAAATCCATAAGCATCTACTCCCTCTAACACTGACGTTCATTAGCAGCAGTGTATATATTTACAAGGTACACTACAGAAATTTACCAACTATCCTGAGACAGTATCTCCAAACCCATGACCACTTCCATCTAGAAGCATGGGGACCCCATCACCTGCAAGATCCCCTACAAGCCACTCCCTATCCTGATGTGGAAATACATTACTGTTCCTGGGTCAAAATACTGGAAATTCCTCTCTAGGGCATTGCTGTAGGTCTACCTACAGCAAGTTCAGGAATCTCGAGGACAACTACTGACAGACAATGAATGCTAGCGAAGCCATGTCCCACCAGTGAATTAAGAAATGCAGGACATTGGTTTATCATTTAGGAGAAAGTGAGGACTGCAGATGCTGGAGATCAGAGTTTAAAAATGTGTTGCTGGAAAAGCGCAACAGGTCAGGCAGCATCAAAGGAGCAGGAGAATCGACGTTTTGGGTATAAGCCTGAAAGAAGGGCTTATGCCTGAAACGTAGATTCTCCTGCTCCTTTGATGCTGCCTGACTTGCGCTTTTCCAGCAATACATTTTTAAGCATTGGTTTATCATTTGTCCCTATATCCCTGTCCTGTGGTTGGAGATCAGTCATCTCAGCTCCTGTCCTGTCACTCCGCACTACCTTGCTCGTTCTGGCCTGCAGTACTCTGCTGCAGTGGCCATTCTGGCCTAGAGCAGTATTATCTCACTTCAAATGATATGTTTTGTTTGGTTTTTAATTTTCTAATTTAAGGGAATTGTTTGGCCCATCAGCTCCTTACCAGCTATTTGTAGAAAAATTTAATAAATTAAACCCATTCTGCTGAAACATCCTGCAAGTTTATATTCCCCTTGTGTCTGTCCAATATTCTTCTGAAACAGTGGCCGTTTCCACCCCTCAACCCCATGCATTCAATCTTACACCTCACTAAAAAGGCAGGGAATACCAAGTTATGCTGACCTACCTGTCACTTGACACAGGCAGCTCTTCTGTCCTCCTGGATGCTCAACTGCTACTCCGCTGCCCCTCAAGCTCAGAAAACCCGAGTTCTGGCTGGAGCTACTGGAGTCACATCTCGCACATAGTCCCTCAGTATCCAGAAAATTTTATAAACTTACCAAGTGGCTCGAGAATTGCTGCAACCAGTCACAGCTGCCCATTGATTACCCAAAGAAAGAAGTCCCTTCTATCTTTTACAAATTAATTACTATTTTGATAAATTAACTTGAACTATCACCTCCAGAGCTGCTCTGTTAAATATAATTAATCTTAACTCAGTTGAAGTGTTATAATTTTTAATAATTGAGCTTAAATTTAGTTCTGTTTTTTGAGTCAGAGTCGTAGAGGTGTTCAGCACGGAAACAGACCCTTTGGTCCAACTTGTCCATGCCGACCAAATACCCCAACCCAATCTAGTCCCACCTGCCAGCACCCACCAGCCTATATCCCTCCAAACCCTTCCTATTCATATACCCATCCAGATACCTTTTAAATGTTGCAATGCTTTCTATTCCTAATTTAAGCCATTGCCTGGTTTTTTAAATACCTAACACTACCTGAACCATCATCTGTCTCTTTTTTTGATAACCTATTAATCTGGCCTGAATTGTATTCACTGCACAAGCAAATGGAGTTAGAATGGAAATCACTGTTGTCATGACAAGAGATAATAGCCTCTATTTTACTTTTGTAGCTTCCACCTCTGCGGCTGCAACCACCTGCAACACTGGCTTTTCTCTGGGACTGAAGACACCAGCAAGTTTCTCCCTCACACCAGGGCCTGCTGTGACAGCTGCCAGTGCGAGTGCCACAGCCACCACTGCTGTGGGCACTACTACTGCCACCATTACCACCACCACTATTGCTCCTGTGGCTAGTAGGTAAGTGAAGCCATCAGCCAGCCTGCAGAACAGGAAAGAATGAGTTTTCTATTGGATTTTCACTTCCCCTATGTTGGTGCACTATCTTTCCATCACTATGCCTGTGTGTGTCGGTGGCCCTGTAATAACGGGGGTGTCTGAGTGTGGTGTCAAACTTCTCGAATATTGTTAAAGTTGCATTCATCCAGGCAAGTGGGGAGTATTCCACCTCACTCCTGGCCTATGCCATGTAGATGGGGAGTCAGAAGGCAAGCCGTTCACGGCAGGGTTCCTAGTCTATAATCTGCTATTTTTCATCACAGTATTTGTAAGGCAAATCCAATTAAGTTCTGGTGAATGGTAACTCCAAAGATATTGATAGTGCAGGATTCAGTGACAAAAACACCTGTAGAATGTCAGGGGGCAATAGTTTGTCTGTCTTGTTGATGGTGGTCATTGTCTGGCATCTGTATAATTTGAATGTATGTGCCAGTTGTCTGTCCAGGCCTTGCTGAGACATCATAAATGATGCTGAACATTGTGCAGTAATCAACAAGTATCCCCATATTTGAGTTTATAATGGAGAGAAGGTCAGTGAAGCAGCTGACAATAAGATGGAAGTTTAGAGAGGTTCACAAACTTGATAGTTTTCTGCTTTCAGTGTAGTCCCGATGCTTATTCCTATCCCAATGCCTATTCCTGTTAGACATGTATTTACACAATCCAGTCACTTTTTCATCAATAGAAAAATGGTGAGGAACTGAGACTAATTTTGTTCAGTTCTGGTCGCCTCATTATCGGAAGGATGTGGAAGCTTTAGAGAGGGGTAGAGGAGATTTACCAGGATGTTTGTCTGGACTCGAGGGCATGTCTTATGAAGAAAAGTTGAGGGAGCTAGGGCTTTTCTGATTGGAGTGAAGAAGGATGAGATGTGACTTGATAGAGGTGTAGATGATGATGAGCATAGAGTGGATAGCCAGAGACTTTTTCCCAAGGCAGAAATGGCTATCACGAAGGTGCATAATTTCAGTGTTATTGGAGGAAGGTGTGGGGAGATGTCAGAGGTAGGTTCTTTACACAGAAAGTGGTATGCATGGAATGCACTGCCAACAGTGATAGTGGAGTCAGATACATTTGGGTCATTTAAGCGATTTTTGGATGGTCACCTGAAAAACAGCATAATGAAGGGTATATAGGTTAGTATGATCTTAGAGGAGGATAAAAGGTGGGCACAATATTGAGGGCTGAAGGGCCTGCACTCTGCTGTACTGTTCTGTGTTCTAACTAAAAGGTACATACCGTGGTCCAATTGCAGTAGCTGGAGAATGTTTGGGTACACTGCACTAAATTGTGTTTGATGGGGATTTGGTTTTAGGGGAGATGATCTAACTTGAAGCTGGTTTATGTTTTGCTGATAATTTCATTTGCAGTACTCCTCCAGTAATGTCGTATGCTCAACTGGAGAGTCTCATCAACAAGTGGAGTGTGGAGCTTGAGGACCAAGAGAAACAATTCCTTCACCAGGCCACCCAGGTCAATGCTTGGGACCGGATGCTAATCGAAAATGGAGAGAAGGTGAGCCAAATGCAGCCTGTTCGGCTGTACACGATAGAATTGATCAAGTTATTCAAATTTTCCCCAAGGAGGGGGGGCTATCTTGCCCTCATGGTTATTTCTCTCTGCCCCTGGCAACCTCTAATCTAATTTGAATTGCTAAGCATCTTAAGCTAAGGTAGTTAAAGGTTAATGAAGAAGTAACTAATTATTAGCAATTGAGCAAGGAATTCATGTCTTACCTTTGTCCAGAATCTTTTTTTGAGTTTCTGATCATTTCTGTATCTACCCTGAAACAACTGTAGAGGCTGGTATCCTGTCACCAAGTCACCCTTTATTTACTTTTGCACAGTAAACTGGCTTGGCCAGTAAGCTTGGAGTCAGACCCTGGAACTGAGGAGATTGTAAATCCCTCTTTGTATTTTTAATCTTTTTTTAGTTAATGTGTATTTGCTGCAAACTCCAAAAACTGGTCCTATTGGTTTAATTTTTTGAATTATATATTTTTTCCTTTTTATAAACTCCCACACTACCACCAAACAGCAGTAGTGTTTATTTTCCCCCAGCACCCATGCTGTGCATGTGCAGGTGTCGGACACAGTGAAGAAACGAGTGCAGAAACCTTTATTGACATTCCACCAGCAGGAAGAAAAGAAACGTTTGCATGACCAGTGACGAGCAGTGACCTTCCCATCACACGGCAATGCCTAAGTGAACAAAAAAGTGAAAGGGAGGGCAGGGATCAAATCAAAATAGAGTTGGAGGGGGAAATAAAACACTTCATGCCTTGCAGTGCCCACCTGTTCCTGAAAACTTCAAAGGTATTGGTAGACGCCACATGCTCCTTCTCCACGGACAGCTGGGCTTGAATGTAACTGGGGAAGAGGGGCAGGCAATCAGCCATAGCAACCCTCTCCATGGCCCGCTGCCTCGACCAGTTTATGGCCTGAGCAGGGGTTTGTGATTTGTTACTATGACACATTTCTGTCCGTAAAGGTACTGATAAAACTTCTTCACACCGAAGATGACTGCCAAACTACCCCTCTCTCTCTGGGCATACTTGCATTTGGCATCAGCCAAAATCTGGGAGGCATATGCAATCAGGCCTTCCTCTCTGTTGTGCCACCGGTGAGCCAACACTTCCCTGATATCATATAGGGAGGCATTACATGTCAGCCGTACTTCTTGCTTTGGATCATAGTGGGCCATAAGTGCTTTTTCATTTCCCTAAAAACTACTACTTGGCCATGCAACCATTTCCAAGGCTGACACTTTTTCAATAGCAGGTGTAAGTGCCAAGATGGAGGCTTGGTTACATATGAATTTTCTGTAATAACTTACTAGCCCAAGGAGAAACCTAAGCTCCAGTACAGACATGGGAGCTGGGAATCCTTTGATCTCCCCTGCTTTATCTTTCATCATGTGTAATTTGTCAACTCTGTAACCCAAGTAGGTCATTTGAAGTGCCTAGACCACATTTCTTTTTTCTTTCTGAAGCATAAACCCGCCTGGAGGAAATGTTTAAGCAATCTGTCCAAGTTCTCCCAAGTCCCTCTTTGTTTTGGTCTTTGTTATTAGTACATCAGATAAATGGAAACCTATTGTAGCCCTTGTAAAATGTTCTCTATAGTCTGCTGGAAAAGGGCGCAGGCTGGTGACCGGATCTCGGTGAATCTCTCTCAACCAATTCTGTCCTAGTAGGCTTGGGCCTGAGCTCCTTACTACCATCAGCAGTAATTGCACCAACTGCTTTTCGTAGGAGACCAGAACCGAAGTCATCCTTAATTTGCAGCGGTTCCCCAGCATATGTTCTCAGTCTGGCTGGGGTCTTGCGCAAACCTAAGGGCTGGAGGCCCGAGCAAATCTTGTTAAAGACTGGTTCTGCAACCACGGATACAGCTGCGTCGGTATTGGACCTCCATGACAACGGGGTGACCATTTAACCGAACATTAATTCTAATCCGTTCCAATTTGGGTGTCACTACACAATTTAGTTATTCCAACCCACGTGTAACGTGTAGGGGGACTTTCCAGGTTGTGCAATCTCCTGGGTATCGGTCTGAGGTTTCTTACTCAAGTAAAGCCTTGTAGGACTCTTTTGCTGTCCCGGGTCTGCATACCGGCAGCAACTACAATGGTTTGTTGGCCCAGATACTGAGAACTTTTTAGCCACTTGGCCAAGTCTTGACTTTGTTGTGGGGTTCTGCTGTGGATTGTCATGGGGTGCTTTTGCTCAGGATATGCTCTGTGAGTGCCTACACTCAAGTGGTGTTCCACAAACTCAGTTGGACAGGTGAAGGTGTCCACTTCCATTGGGATGCCCTGTAGTTCCCGTGCTCCATTTGCTGCATTTTCTAATGACAAAGCCAGTTGTTATACCTGCTAGAAGTCCAGTTGGGCTTTAGCTAGTAGGCGCTTCTGCATGGTCAAGTTATTAATCCCTCATATCAAGCGGTGTCTCAGTGTCTCATTCAGGGTTAACCCAAAATCACATGTCTCTGCCAGTCATCTTGACTTTGTCAAAATTCCCAACATGGGTTGTCCAGTTCTCTAACAGTCAAATAAAAACTATACCTTCTCAGGATTAGAGGAGATTTGGCTAATTTTTCTTAACCAACTCTTAGAAGGTTTTAGCATCTGAGAAAGTTAAGTTCCTTATAACTGGAAATGCTGCAGGTCCGCAAGCAGTCAAAAGGATTACTCATTACCTTTTACCTGCCCCAATATCATTAGCCAAGGAAAAATATTGCATTCTTTCCACATACTGGGCCCAGCCTTTGACAGCAAGATCAAATAAGTCAAGCTTTCCAAATAAAGGCGTGATGCCAGAAATGCTTACCTGAACTCGCAAGGTGACTGCGAGCAAATGTTCTTAAGGCACGTACTATTTTCTGCCATTGCCAATGAAATAACTACACCAGGCTGGTATCCCATCACCACGTCACCCTTTATTTGCTTGTGCACAGTACACTGGCCACGGCCAGCCAAATTGGAGTCAGTCCCTCACACTGAGGAGATTCTAAATCCCCTTTTTTTTTTAGTTGATCTATTTTCCTTATCAGCCTGTTCAGAGGTATTATGCCACACTTCTGGACCAGGTGGGAATAAACCCGGGTTTCTTTGTTCTTGGGTAGAGACACCACCACTATACCAAGAGAGGGGCCCTGTCCCCTGTTTGTGTTTTTTAAATTTTATTAAACAGTACAAAATACAAACGAAACAGTTAACGTGAACAGTAGTGTACAAGAAATAGTAATTTACAGGGGAAAGGGGAGGCCAGGCCAGGCCCCCAAACCCCACCATACAACCAGTTTACAGGGGAACGAGGACAAACCTCAAATCCCACTTTACATTACCAAGAAAGAGACAGTGAATGCAATCCAATACAGTCTGATAAACTGAACAATGAACAGTGCATATCGCATAGACACCCCGGCAACCCAGCAAACTACCCCTCCCTCCCCTTTCCAGCCACTCAATGGCAGTCTATCCCAATGCCCCTTCTGGCTCTTAGAGATGGCCGAAGGTGTGTCAGGGCAGACCAAGACAGTCGTCCTGTCCACCCCCCCCCCCCCTCCCAAAAAGCAGGACAACAGCAGTCAGGATGGCCTACCCACCTTCCGGCTCATCCCTTCTTTGTATTTTTTTTGCTTTACTAACCAGTGCAAGTTACAAACACACGCGAACAGCCATATACAAGAAACAGCGATTTGCAGAGGAAAGGGGCAGAAAGGCTGGACCCTCCAAACACTACTGTACAGCCAGTTTTCAGGACAAAGCTCAAATTCCACTTTAAATCATCAAGGTAACAGTAACAGATACATACCAGGCAGTCCAATTAAATAGTAAACAGTGCATAGAATACAGACCCCCCTCTGCCCAGCAAGCCACCCATCCCTCCCACCTTCCGTCCACTGAAAAGCAGCCCATCCATATGCCCCTTCCGGCATTCGGTCTGCCCTGACATACCTTATGGCCGCCTCTAGGGCAGCCCATTATGTCACCCGCTACCATCTGACCCCAACCACCCACCTTCTGGGTCATACCTTATTGTTTATATATGTTTTTATTTTATTAATCAGAACAGTTTACAAAACAATTAACATTAACAACTGTATGCAGAGAAATATATAGGGGAGGGGAGTGGCAAAGCCAGGCACCAAACGCCACCGTTCAACCAGTTTTCAGGGAAATGAGGACAAACCTCAAAACCCACTTTTAGTCATCACAAAACAATAACAAATACACATAAGACAGTCCAATTAGATAAAAAGCAGTGCATAGGATACGCACCCCCTCCCCAAGCAAGCCCACCTGTCCCTCCAACCTTCAGGGCACTCTAAGGCAGCCCGCCATGCGCCCATTCCAGCTTGCAGTCTGCACCATACCCCTTCCAGCTCTCGGTCTGTCCTGACACATCTTCCTGCCGTCTGTAGGACAGCCCATCCTGCTCCCACAACAAACCCCCCACCTCCCCCACCCAGAGTCCCCAGGACGACAGCGATCAGGATGGCCTACCCATCTTTTGGCTCATCCCTTGTTTATTTTTTAAAATATTTTTTCCTGGTTATATATTTTTTATTTTATTAAACAATTCACAGTTTACAAAACAATTAACATTAACAGCTGTATACAGATAAACAGCAATTTTACGAGAGAGGAATGGCAAAGCCATGCCCCAATCCCTACCGTTCAATCAGTTTTCAGGGAAATGAGGACAAACCTCAAATCCCACTTTGTTATCACAAAACAGTAACAGTGATAAATACGTACAGGACAGTCCAATTAGATAAGAAACAGTGCATAGAATACAGACTCTGCCAGCAAGCCACCCGTCCCTCCCACCTTCCGATCACTCTCAGGCACCCCCACCCCTGTCAAACCCCCCAAACGACAGCGATCAGGATGGCCGACCCACCTTCTGGCTCATCCATTGTTTAGTTTGGTCGGCAAGAGCTTCCTGATTGGCCTAGGTCAACAATCCCAATTAAGTACCTCAGAGTCAGCAAGGTCCAGCTAGGTTCAAATCATTACATACTCATGGTTCTTACACTGTTTTTGAACAAGGTCGGAGTTTTGAATTCTACACCTGACACTATCAGCACAAGAGTTGCAAGAAGAATGTGCAATCATGTCCACGTGCCAATGCAACCACACAGAAAATACACCCCCACCCCGTTCTAACCACTCTTAAAATGGGACTAATTTCTTCCAATCATGTTAAAATCCTTTAATGAAAATATCGTGGGGTGCTGGGGGAAGGATTGGTATTCGAAAGTCATAAATGGAGTGGACAAAGTTTAATAATCTCTCAAAACCATGCTATATAGTCCAACAGGTTTATTTGGAAGCACTAGCTTTCGGAGCAGTCTTCCTTCATCAGGTAGTGTCAGAGGAGCAGTGTTCTGAAAGCTTGTACTTCCAAGTAAACCTGTTGGAACTATAACCTGGTTTTTAACTTTGTCCACTCCAGTCCAACATCGACTCCTCCACATCATAGATGGGGTGGGTTAACTGGTCTCTTTTCATTTCCCGGCCTTAAATTCAAGAGATCAGCACTGGGTGTGAAGCATCTATGTTTCTGTATGCTGGCTGGAAATGTCTGTGCAATATCTTCCATCAATGTGAACACGGTTCTTCAGGGGCTTGAAACCTCTGCTTCATGTAGCCCTGAAAACTGAGTTCATGAGGATAAAAGCTGTGGGAGGTGGCAAAATAACTTGTTAATTGTCTGAGATGGAGGCTGACAAACTGGTATTTTCAACTACAATTCCACTCTGACCATTCAGGTGGAGTGTTTTCCCTTATCTGTCATCTTTAATACAGATGCTAGATCATAGGTTGCATTTTGGAATGAGCTCACCAAACATGCAGCCTAGAGGTGTCTGTTAAAGAGATTTTATAGTATGCTGTGAGGTGTATCTGGCATCCTTCCAGGGGGCCACCTTTATTCTGACTTGGCTATTTGCGCTTGCTATATAATCCTGTTAAAGGGAGTGGATCGGGCTGCAGCCATGTAATAATTCACTTCTTGCATTAAGGCATCTCCTGGTGCAGTAGGATGTTGAATGTCTTCTAGCCAACACTGTTCTGTTGCCTTTTCCTTAGATAACTGCCTTACACCGAGAAGCAGAGAAAGTGAAGCTGGACCAGAAGAGGTGAGTCTCATTATTTTGATGCAATATTGTAGCTTCTGTCTTCCCAATCCCAGCAATAACTATGTCCCAATGCTGTTCCTGTAGGTCAGCAGTCAAGTTAGATGCCTCCACAAACAGGATAGATGATCAGCTTTTGGTCGTGTTCAGATTTGAATGTTCATCAAGACGGTCGGAGAGTTGTCTGCTCCTTGTGAATGAATGTAAAGAGGGCCTTTCTTAACCAATGTACTGACCAAGAAAATTGTCAATCTGCTGAGACCATACCTGAATCAAGGGTCTTGCAGAAAGGATGACTTGGTGTACAATTTCTCACATTACAGTTTTAGACCCAACCATCTTCAACTGCTTTTCTTCAAAGGCCTTCCCTACATTCTGTTATTAAAAGAAGGATGTTACAGTATCCAGCAACATTTGCCACTGGTCAGGCACTGAAGTACTCCATATCCATATACATCAAAACTCGGGCAAATTAACATTAGCAACACAAGTGCCAGGCAATGATCAGTTCCGGCAAGACAATTTATTCATCTTCCTTTGTTGTTCAACAGTATTCTGTCACTGAATCCCATATGATATTACGTGAAACCTAACTGGAATTGCTTGTCGAGTGAAGGAACCAAGGAACATAATATCAAATAAGGGGTCATGCATGTAAGACCAAGATAAGGAGGAATTACTTCTGAGGGTAGTGAATCTATGACATTCTTTACACCAGAGGGCTGTTGAGGCAGTGCTGTTAAGTACATTCAAGGCTGAGATGGACAGATTTTTAATCCGTAAGGGAATCAGGAGTTATGGGGAAAAAAAGGCAGGCAAGTAGAGTTGAGGATTATCAGGTCAGCTATGATCTCATTGATTGGCAGAGTAGATTGATGGGAGAAAGTGAGGACTGCAGATGCTGGAGGGCTTATGCCCGAAATGTCGATTCTCCTCCTTGGATGCTGCCTGACCTGCTGCGCTTTTCCAGAGTAGATTGATGGTCTACTTCTGCTATTAAGACTGATGGTCTTATGATCATGGCTATCACTTATTCGCATGGTGCTGACTGTGTCGTGAACCTTCTGGAAAATGTGCCCAAGTCTTGATCACCGTGTGGAAACAGACAATTTGGCCCAACAAGTCCACGTTGACCGTATGAAGAATAACCCGCCCGGATCCATTCCCCTACCCTATTTATTTTTTCACATTTACCTGGACCTAATCTACACATCCCTGAACACTATGGGCAATGTAGCATGGCCAGTTCAGCAAACCTGCACAACTTTGGATTGTGGGAGGAAACCGGAGCACCCGGAGGAAACCCACGCAGACATGGGGAGAATGTGCCCGAGGCTGGAATCGAACCCGGATCCCTGGTGCTGTGAAGCAACAGCATTAACTATTGAGCTGCCCTTAAGCAAGTAGAGAAAGGAAGAACTGCAATGCATTGGCCGGGAAACAAACCCGGACTTCCTGCATGGGAGGCGAGAATTCTATCACTAAATCACAATGCAACTCCTGCAATCCATTGGTCCCAATTTGGGAAGCACTTGTGTTCCACTGTATAATACTTCGAAGGATTATACCTTGTACCTTAAGGTATAACAATTATACCTTATCTGCTATTGTAATTTTCTGTTTCATCCCTTCAAAGGCTGCATTGACTAAATTCAAAATCTTGGTATACAGTATGGCTGAAACCATATATACTATTCAGTCACATCACTTTTTGTTTGCTGTTCCCTGGCCATTGAATTGCTGACTCATTCCTCATCAGTAAGTTTAGGATGGCCTGTTCTGAGTTGTTTCAAGGATATTCTGTTTCAGAAAATACTCTCCTGTAAACTGTGTTATCTGTTTCTCCAAGTCTTTGCATAAAGGTGAGACTGAAGTCTGCAAAAGCTTTTATATAACGCAGGCAGAGGTCACTGTGCCCACTGTGACTTGTAGTTCAAATTACTCCAATTAGTCCTATTTGCCCAGTTCTTCCTGTATCCCTGTGCAATTGTTTCCTTTTCAGCTATTTCTCCAATTGCCCTTTTGAAAGTTGATTTTGAATCTGCTTGCACTCACCTTGTAGACAGTCATCATAAACTCGCTCGATAAAAATGTTCTTGTCTTTCTTGTTCGTTAGATTCTTTCTTCAATGTGTGCACTCTGGTTATTGACCTTTCTGCCTGGAAAACAATTTATCCTGTATTTACTTCGTCAAAACTCTTAAGTTTTGAACATCTCATTGAGTTAGACCGATATACAGCACTGGAGGAGAGCATTCAGCTTGTCAAGTAAATGCTGTCATTTCATGGAACAGTCCAGTCAATCCCAACCCCTCCCCTACTTGACCCCCAGAACTTTGTAGGTTCATTTCCACCAAGAGTCCATCCAATGTGCCATTGCAATAATTGATTGTCTTCACCTGCCTCAGCTGAATGGGCACTACTTTCCGCATCATTACCAATTGCTGCTTAAAAAGTAAGTTTTTCTGGCATTCCATATCTCTTGCCCTACAAAATGTACGATATTCTAATGTGAAGGTGGGCTCTTGTCTCCAAGCACAGTGTGCAGTGGTCACTCTTACTGATACTGTCATGATTAGATTAGATTACATTAGATTAGATTAGATTACATTACAGTGTGGAAACAGGCCCTTCGGCCCAACAAGTCCACACCGACCCGCCGAAGCGCAACCCACCCATACCCCTATATTTACCCATTACCTAACTCTACGGGCAATTTAACATGGTCAATTCACCTAACCTGCACATCTTTGGGATTGTGGGAGGAAACCGGAGCACCCGGAGGAAACCCACGCAGACACGGGGAGAATGTGCAAACTCCACACAGTCAGTCGCCTGAGGCGGGAAATGAACCCGGGTCTCAGGCGCTGTGAGGCAGCAGTGCTAACCACTGTGCCACCATGCCGCCCACCCACCATGCCGTCATGGACAGATGCATCTGCCGCAGGCAGTTTGGTGATAGTGAGTATGATTTTCCTTTTCATTGGTTCCCTCACCACCTGATACAGGTCCAATCTAGCAACTTAATCAGATGGCACTTGACTAGCTTGGTTTATAGTGATGCTCCTGAGCAACTCTTGATGGACTTTGAAGTCCGTCACCCAGAGTATATCTTACATCCTACCCAACCTCAGTGCTCCCTCCAAGTGTTGCTCAACATGGAGGAGTACTGACTTATCAGTTGAGATTGGAGGTGAGGGCGGTGCGATGTGATATTCAGCAAAAGGTTGCCTTCCCCATCTTTGACTGCTTCCATGAGAGTTCATGGGTCCCATAGTTAATGTTAGGACTCCCAGAGCAACTCCCTCCTGACTGTATACACTCATTCCTGTTTGGTCTATCATGCCAGTTAAAACCTGAATGCAAGAACAATTCTGTGCAAACTTCACAGCTTGGGAGACACCTGCTGCTGGATTCTGTTTCTGACCTCAGTGGTATGCATGTGTGATTGTGAGTGACTGACACTTTGTTCAGCACTATATTGTTTCTGCAAAAAAAACGTTGCAGAATGAGGGAGTGGAAAAGATTTTCTCCTCATACCGCAATGTGCGGTGCCTGCGTTTGGTTGAATTGTCTGTTCGAATGCACTGACATTCTCTGATGTAAACCAGGTGAGGAGCTTATCCCTGGTCTACATGATTTCAAACTTGTAAACAGCTTGAGATAATGATTTCATGTGATATCTCTGATAGACTGGATCAAGAGCTTGATTTCATCCTGTCACAGCAGAAGGAACTGGAAGATCTGCTGGAACCACTGGAGCAATCCGTCAGGGATCAACATGGCACCATTTACCTGCAGCATGCTGATGAAGAGCGAGAGCACACGTGAGTATCGGGTATTTATAGCAGAGTTTAAAAGCCAGGTGAATCTCTCGACACAGTGACGATGAAACACTCCCAGGACAAGTACTTCACGGGATTACAAAGTTAAAAATCACACAGCATCAAGTTATAGTCCAACAGGTTTAATTATAAGCACTAGCTTTCGGAGCGCTGCTCCTTCAGGTGGCTGTGGAGTACACAGTTGTAAGACACAGAATTTATTGTAAAAGTTTATGGTGTACTTTGATTGTTTGTTAAGTCTCTCATCTGTTAGAATGATCATGTTAGTTTCATTTCTTTCATACGTAAATTGCAAAGCTTTTTTAAAAAAAAGTTACATTCTCAAGTGAACTTTAACAACTGGTGTCAGCCCAGATAAAGTATTGAAGGTGTTAGCCCCCAGTGTGCTGCTGTCTGTGCCATAGTGTTTAGACTGATTCTAATCTTAAAATATAAATTAACAGAATCTTGCATGGATTCATGCAGTCTTTGAGCAAAGTACAATGTAACTCTGCAAGTACAAATTTACCCCACAAACGTGTGTGTGTGAGTGTAAGGGGGTCCAAGTTGTGAGAGGGTGCATGTGGGACACGCAACCTTGAGGTCCTGCTTTTCAACCTCTTTCCTAACCACCTGTACTCACTCTATAGTACCTCCGCTCTCTATCTGCTTGTGTCTTTGGTATCAATGTGCACAATGACCCCTGGCTGCTCACTCTCCCCCTTAAGAATTTCATGCAACCTCTGAGGTCTTTGAACCTGATACTAGGGAGACAACACACTATCCTGGAGTCTTGAAACAGCCGCAGAAACTCCTCTCTGTGCCCCTAGCCTGTGAGTCTCTCACCACTCTCGCTCACTTGGACTTCGCCCAAGGTGGAAAAGTATGCTTCAGTGAAGAAAGAAGAAACTTACAAATGGAAAGGTTAAGTGAATAGGCCAAAATTTGGCTGGTGAAGTTTAACACAGATAAGTATGAGGTTATTCATTTTCATGTGAGGAATAGAAAGGCAACTCATGTTCTCGGTGGAAAGAAACCTAATTGCTTTGATGCAGAGAGACTGGATGTTGTGCATGTATTACGGAAAGCTAGTACATAGGTACAAAAGGTAATTAGGAAGGCAAGTGGATTTTTGGAATTTGTTGCTAAAGGAATAGAAGTAGGAAAGTGTTGCTGCAGTTGTACAAAGCATTGGTGAGACTGCATCTTGAGTACTGCAGTTTCTGTCCCCTTAACTGAGCTACGTAATTGCATTGGAGGCAGTTTAAAGAAGGTTCACGATCGATGTCGGATGAAAGGCTCCTCTTAGGAAAGAATGAGAAGTTCACACCTCATTGGGGCTTTGAAAACTGAGAGACGATTTGAAAGATGTATAAGATGCGAATAGAGATTGACAAATTGAACTGAGCAGATGTTTTCTGTTGTGAGGCAATCTCGAGCAAAAGGTAATAGTTTTAGGATAAGGGCTAGTAGACTTAAAGCAGATCAGGCCAAACTCATTCGCTCAATGGGTCATGAGTCTGTAGAATTCACTACACCAGAGTGTGGTAAATGCTGGGAAATTGAGCAAATTAATGGAAGTGATAGATTTTAGTCAGTCATGAGTTATGGGGAGGAGGCAGGAAATAGTAGTTGAGGCTGAGATATGATCAACCATGCTCGCATTAAATAGTGGAATAGGCTTGGGGATGCGGAATTGCCTACTTATTCCTGTTTCTAGTTCTTGTGTTTTTATGTATTTCTGTTCTGTGTTGCTGTCCAGTTATAAGCTTGCAGAGAATATTGATGCTCAACTGAAGAGGATGGCCCAAGATCTGAAGGAAATTATTCAACATCTCAACAGCACCAGCAGTTCCTCTGAGATCAGTGATCCAGTAAGTAGATACAATGTCTAATCATAGAAAATCGATAATATAGGAGGCCATTCAGCTCATCAAACTTGGAACTGCTACCTGATCACTTGGAGGACACACTCCAATTTCATTATCCTGTCTGACACTGAACTTAGTGTCCAAGTCAGTAATATAAATAATTGATTGTAATGAATCCAGCACGAGGTTTGTGGAGTGGAACTCATACCAGTGTGCACTGTGTACCCTTGATTTTTAGGGTGCAACCCAACGATACTTGCACTAATATTAGGGCTTATTAGATTGTAGGCATAATGCTTTGCAGGTATTTTAAATGTGATTACATTATTGTAGCCGGATCAGACCTTCCAAAAAGAGTCTTTAAACAACAGAAACTCCAGTTAAGTTACCGTCCCCCTACATGAAATAAGTTTCCTGGAAGTCTCTCCAAAGCTCCCAACTTTGCTGTTGCCTAGGACTGTGGTGCGTTTGTATATGCAGTATTGACCTAGAACCACAAAGAATAGGAGTAGGTCATTTGGCCCCTCAAATCTGCTGCACCATTGGTTTTCTAACTTGATACTCCCCATACTCTTTGATCCCTTTAACCCCCAAAATTATATCTAACCCCTTCTTGAAAATATGCATTCATAGAGTCATAGAGATATACAGCATGGAAACAGACCCTTAGGTCCAACTCAAATCCTCCAACCCTGACAACATCCTTGTAAAGCTTTTCTGAACCCTTTAAAGTGGTGAGTCTGTGGGATTATCTGCAACAGAAAGAGTTTGAGGCCAAAAGACTATCAGAAAGATGTTGTGAAATTTGAAAGGGTTCAGAAAAAATTTACAAGGATGTTGCAAGGGATGGAGGGTTTGAGCTATAGGGAGAGGCTGAATAGGCTGGGGCTGTTTTCCCTGGAGCTTCGGAGGTTGAGGGGTGACCGTATAGAGGCTTATAAAATTATGAGGGGCATGGATAAGATAAATAGACAAAGTCTCTTCCCTGGGGTGAGGAGTCCAGAACGAGAGGACATAGGTTTAGGGTGAGGGGGGAAAGATACAAAAGAGACCTAAAGGGCAACTTTTTCATGCAGAGGGTGGTGCATGAATGGAATGAGCTGCCAGAGTCCAGAACGAGAGGGCATAGGTTTAGGGTGAGGGGGGAAAGATACAAAAGAGACCTAAAGGGCAACTTCATGCAGAGGGTGGTGCATGAATGGAATGAGCTGCAAGAGGAAGTGGTGGAGGCTGGTACAATTGCAGCATTTAAAAGGCGTCTGGATGGGTATATGAATAGGAAGGGTTTGGAGGGATATGGACCAGGTGCTGGCAGATGGGACTAGATTGGCTTAGCAGATCTGGTCGGCATGGACAGGTTGGACTGAAGGGTATGTTTGTGTTGTACATCTCTCCGACTCTATCTCGATGAAGAAGTTTCTCCTTGTCTCAGTTTTCACGACTGACACCAGGTTATATTCAAACAGATTTATTTAAAATCCCAAGCTTCTGGAATGCTGCTCCTTCATCAGGTGAAGTGATGAAGGAGCAGTGTTCCGAAAGCTTGTGATTTTAAATAAATCTGTTGGGCTATAACCTGCTATTGTGTGACTTCTGATTTTGTCCACCCCAATCCAACACTGGCATCTCCACATCATCTCAGTTTTAAATTGCCTACCCTGCATCCTTAAACCGTGATCTCTGGTTGTTGACTCTCCGCATATTGGGAATACTCTTCCTGTGTTTGTTCAATTCTGTTTGAATCTTATAGGAATCTATGTGATGCCCCCTACCTGAACTTCAGTGAATACAGTCTTAAATTCTCACATTTCAATCATCTAGATGCGAAACGTTAGCTTGCTTTCCATGGATGCTGCCTGACCCTCTGTGATCTGCAGGCATTTTTTGTTTCCAATATTTAAAATAATATGGTTTTAAGTATATAGAGCCTACTACAGAGACTCTCTGTGTTATAACTTTTAATCAGTCATTAAATTGCTTTACCTCTCACCTTTTCCCTTTCAGTTGCAACAGATTTGCAAGATTCTGAATGCCCACATGGATTCTCTCCAGTGGATTGATCAGAGCTCAGGTATGCATGACAGCTTCCTTTAAAAAGGCATCAAAGATAGGATACTTGAAAGCTAGGGGTTTGCCTCAGTGTTACAGATGGTGTGTCCTCAGAACTAGATGTGCTCTGAGATCCATCTGTTGTTCTTAATTTTCAAATTTCACCCCTTACTGGTATTACTTGTGAAGTCTCTATTAATATTGAATATTAACGTTGGTGCCACCTGGATAACATTGATTATCTTACGGGTACAGGTCCTACTGCAGTGATTTCAGTATGTTGAAGATGGTTGCCTGATGTAGCACTTCCCAAGTGCTATGATGCATGAGATTTTAAACACACTGGATGTAAAATTTCCCAAAGTGCTATTTTGAAGAGCAGGGGAGCTCTGCTAATGTCCTGCCCAATATCTATCACTCCAGCAACATCGAAAATCGATACAGCACAGGAACAGGCCCATCAGCCCTCCAAGCCTGTGCTGACACATTTTCCCTTTCCGTACTAAAATGGTCTTCACTTACAGGATCCATATCCCTCTATTCCCTTCCTATTCATGTATTCATCCAGGTGCTGCTTGAATGCAAATATTGTGTCTGTTTCCACCACCACCACCTCTGGCAACAAGTTCCAGGTGCTCAACACTCTTTGTGTGGAAATACTTGTCTCATGCATCTCTTTTAAACTTTCCCCCTCTCACCTTGAACCTGTGTCCCCTCGTAATTGACCTCTCCATCCTGGAAAATAGCTTTATACTTTTTCCGCTGTATCCATTGCCATTCACAATCTAATAAACTTCCATTAGGTTGTCCCTCAACCTCCTGTGTTCCAGTGAAAACAAACCCAGTCTATTCAACCTTTCATCATGTTTTCCTCCAAATTATTTATGTAAACCACGAAAAGCCGAGGTCCCAGCACTAAACCCTGTGGAACACTACTAGTCACAACCTTCCATTCCAAAAATCATCCTTCCATCGTTACCCTCTGTCTCCTATGACTAAGTCAGTTATGTATCCATCTTTCCAGCTCACCCCTAATACACGTGACTTCACCTTGTCTACCAGTCTGCCACGAGGAATGTTGTGAAAGGCTTTATTGAAGTCCATGTAGACAATATCGACCCTTTTTCCCCTCATCAATCATCTTTGGCACCTCTTCAAAAACTTATCAAGTTAGTGAGGCACAACCTCCCCCACACAAAACCAAAGAGATTAAGTTCTTATTATCGCTAATACGTCCATTTGATCACAGAATAGTACAGGCCCTTTGGCCCTCGATGTGCTAACCTTTTTCCTACTCTGATCAGACTAACCTATCTTCCATGTCCCATCCAAGAGTCGCTTAAATGTCCCTGATGTATTTGACTTTACTACCACAGCTGGCAGTGCATTCTACACACTTGCCACTCTGTGTAAAGAACCTACCTCTGACATCTCCCTTAAACCTTCCACCAGCCTATTGATAGCCATTTCAGCCCGGGGAAAAAAAATCTCTGGCTATCCACTCTATCTATGCCTCTCAGCATCTTGTACACCTCTATCAAGTCACCTCTCATCTTCCTTCACTCCAATGAGAAAAGCCCTAACTCCCTCAACCTTACTTGATAAGACATGCCCTCCAGTCCAGGCTGCATCCTTGTAAATCTCCTCTGCACCCTCTCTAAAGCTTTCACATCTTTCCTATAATGAGGCGACCAGAACTGAACATAATCAGTTGGTCTCATTCCTCAGCAGTTGTCTGTCTATTGATGAGAAAGTGATTGGATTGTGTAAATGACTATCTAAGAGGAACAGGCAGAGGTACAGGAATAAGCGTCGGGGCTCCATTGAAAGCAGAAAACAGGAATGTCATACCATCAAGCATGTGAACCTGATAAATATCTTCTGCACCCTCTATAAAGCTTCTATTTCCTTCCTATAATGAGGCCACCAGAGCGAAACAATATTCCAAGTGTGGTCTAAGCAGGGCTCTGTAGAGCTGCAAGGTAAAAACAAACAATGCAGATGCTGGAAACCAGATTCTGGATCAGTGGTGCTGGAAGAGCACAGCAATTCAGGCAGCATCCGACGAGCAGCAAAGTTGACGTTTCGGGCAAAAGCCCTTCATCAGGAAGCCCTTCCTGATGAAGGGCTTTTGCCCGAAACATCGATTTTGCTGCTCGTCGGATGCTGCCTGAATTGCTGTGCTCTTCCAGCATCTATAGAGCTGCAGCATAACCTTGCAGCTCTTAAACTGAATTTGCTTCTAAATGTATATAAATCTTGTCCCTGAGAATTTTCTCCAGTAATTTCCCTGCCACTGATGTGAGGCTTACAAGCCTGTAATTTCCAGATTATCCTAATGTGCTTGTTAAACAGGTTGGACAGCATTAGAAATTCTCCAGTCCTCTCGGACCTCACCTGCAGCCAAAGAGAATACAAAGATGTCTGTTGATGCTCCAGCAATTTGTTCAATTGCTTCCTTCAGTATTCTAGATTCACTCAGGTCTTGGGGACTGATCTACCATAATACTTAAGATGCACAGCTCCTCTTCCTTTGTAGTAGTAACTTGCGTTACAAATTCCACACTCCCTTCCCTGAAATCATCCTCTACCAATTCCTTCTGTTTGTGAATACCGAGTATTTGTTTAGGACCTAACATACTTCTGGCTCCACACATCAACTTCCTCCTTTGACTTGATGGGCCAGCTCTTTCCCCCAAATTTGATAACCTCTCCCAAGTTTGAACCTTCCCCCAAGGACTGCTGTGGTCCCTATCTAAGAGTATGTTAAAACTCATGTTATTTGGTCATGTTATTAGCATCAGTAAAATTCCATCTCTATTGTGTTGTTATGTCTGGGAGCTTACCAAGCACACACTTGTTGCCTTTCCTACCTTAGAATAAGCACTCTTTGAAAGTGCTTAATTGATTACGGAAAACTTTGAGCTGTCCTGACACTGTGAATAGATTAGATTAGTGTGGAAACAGGCCCTTCGGCCCAACAAGTCCACATCGACCTGCCGAAGCGCAACCCACCCAGACCCATTCCCCTACATTTACCCCTTCATGTAACACTACGGGCAATTTAGCATGGCCAATTCACCTGATCTGCACATCTTTGGACTGTGGGAAGAAACTGGAGCACCCGGAGGAAACCCACGCAGACACGGGGAGAATGTGCAAACTCCACAGTCAGTCACCTGAGGCAGGAATTGAACCTGGGTCTCAGGCGCTGTGAGGCAGCAGTGCTAACCAATGTGCCACTGTGCCGCCCACAAATGGTTACATTTAGGTTGCATTTTTTTCCTCTATTGCAGTGACCTAACACAACTGAAGTATTGGAGCTCTTGGATAAGCAAGCAGGCTTCAAATGTTTAGTCAGTCTAAAGTCTGGCTGCGCAATGCTATCAACTTTGTCCCCCACCTCACTCAATCATGCCAGGGCTGTTTTCAATGATTATTTTTGCTTCCCCTCGATGCATGTGTCCCTGTGTATTGCAGAACCAACAGAACCTGCCATAAGTTGTGTTTACAGAGCACTTAACAGTGCAGCACATGCTCTGGAGAATATCTTTGAAGTTGCTTTCTACATGATTTTCTGAAATGACAGGCATGGTGCCTTAAGCCCAGCGACAGCCTCTGTTGATTTCAACCTGGTGATCATGTTATAATTGTCCTAAACGTGGTTCAGGAAAGAATGAACAGAATTACCTTGATGACCACGAGACTACTCAACAGTAAGGTTATCAATATCCAGCCACAACACACTCAGGCTCCAGCAGAGCATGCTCTCTTGCAATACTGAGGAGCTACCCCATTTTTTGTGGGTGGCACGGTGGCAGAGTGGTTAGCACTGCTGCCTCACAGCGCCAGAGACCCGGGTTCAACTCCCGCCTCAGGCGACTGACTGTGTGGAGTTTGCACGTTCTCACTGTGTCTGCGTGGGTTTCCTCCGGGTGCTCCGGTTTCCTCCCACAGTCCAAAGATGTGCAGGTCAGGTGAATTGGCCATGCTAAGTTGCCCGTAGCGTTAGGTAAAGGGTAAATGTAGGGGTATGGGTGGGTTGCGCTTCGGCGGGTCGGTGTAGACTTGTTGGGCCGAAGGGCTTGTTTCCACACTGTAATGTAATCTAATCTAATCTAAAACAACTTTTCTTTACATAGTGCCTTTACTGTAATAAACCAACCCAAGGTTCCTCACAGGAGTATTATCAAACACAGTCTGAAGCTGAGCTCCACATTAGCTAAGGCTTAGTCAAAATGATAGGTTTTATGGAGTGTCTTAAAGAAAGAAACTGAGATAGAGGGGTATGTGTCATTCATATCATTTTGCTTAGTGACTCCTAGTTATGAACCACAGAGCTCACCCACTTATTCCCCTCGTGAAATCACAATCTAATGCTGATCTTTTTACTTCCCTCAGTCTTGCTGCAGAAGAAAGTGGAGGATGTCTCAAAACAGTTTGAAATCCGTCGGAGAGAACAAGAGAGGAACTGCAGAATTACATTTGACTGAACCTGGCTGGGAATTAACTTGCACCATTCTTTTTTCCAATTAGTTTTCAATAAAGAATCTCATTATTGCTCAGTAACCGTAAGACTGGGTATAGTGTTGAGTCTAGATTTTTAAGCTGTAGACTCTTCATGGAATCCCTACATGTTTTAGGCTGTTTTGGCCCAACAAGTCCGCACTGACCCTCCAAAGAGTAACCTGCCCAGACCCTTTCCCCTACCCTAATACTCTACATTTACCTCTGACTAATGCACCTAATCTATACATTCCTGAACACTGAACAATTTAGTATAGTTAGTTCACCTAACCTGCACATCTTTGGACTGAGAGAGGAAACCGGAACTCGCCGAAGAAACCCACACAGGCATGGGAATGTGCAAACCTCACACAGACAGTCGCCTGAGGATGGAATCAAAGCCGGGTCCCTGGTGCTGTAAGGCAGCAGTGCTAACCACTGAGCTACCTGTTGCAGCAGATTGATTTAAGAGGTGGTAATGAAATCAACACGGTTCGAGTCTTTGTCGTAAAGATATTTGACTCAGAGGTTCCAGCTCTCTAGAGTGATCCAGTCAGTTTCAATCTTCCACTCTAGTCCTGTAGCCTTGCAAGTTTATTTCTATTAAGTGCTTGTCCACTTTTCTTTAAAGCATGTTTGTCTCCACTTCCCACTGCCCTCATCACACAATGCAAAGTGGTTCTGCCTCATTCATACAATGATATATGGCACAGAAGGTACCAAGTGAGCTCCAGCTCCCTGTACAGTGATAGAGCATAGCAGAAGAACATTGCAGCACAGTAAAGGCCCTTTGGCCCTCTGTTGTGCCGACCTGTGAATCTAATCTGAAGCCCATCTAACCTACATTATTCCATTTTCGTCCATATGTCTATCAAATGACCATTTAAATGCCCTTAATGTTGGTGAGTCTACTACTGTTGCAGACATGCATTCCACACCCTTACTACTGAGTAAAGAACCTACATCTATGTCCCCTCATACTAGCCATCACCATACAAGAAAAAAGGCTCTCACTATCCACGCTATATAGCCCTCTGATTATCTTATGTCTCAATTAAGTCACCTCTCAAGGCCTCATAAGACCTTCCTTCCATATTAGCCAGCATCCTAGAAAATATCTGAACCCTTTCTAATGCTTCCACATCCTTCCTATAATGCAGTGCCCAGAACTGTACGCAATACTCCAGATACAACGCACCAGAGTTCTGTACAGCTGCAGCATGACCACATGGTTCTGAAACTCAATCACTCTACTAATAAAAGGTAATGCACCGTATGCCTTTTTAACAAACCTATCAATCTGGCTGGCAACTTTCAGGGATTTATGTACATGGACACATCTCTATGCTCATCTACACTACCAACAATCTTACCTTTAGCCCAGTACTCTTTGTTCCTATTACTCCTTCCAAAGTGAATCACCTCACACTTTTCTGCATTAAACTGCATTTGCCACCCCTCAGCCCAGCACTGCAGCTTATCTATGTCCCTCTGTAACCTACAACATCCTTCAGCATTATCCACAACTCTACCAGCCTTAGTGATATCCGCAAATTTACTAGCCATCCTTCTACACCCTCATCCAGGTCATTTATAAAAATGATAAACAGCAGTGGCCCCCAAAACAGATTCTTGCGGTACATCACTAGTAACTGAACTCCAGGATGAACATTTCCTGTTAACTGCCGCCTTTCAACTAGTCAATTTCTGATCCAAACCGCTAAATCAACCTCAACCCATGCCTTTGTATTTTGTATCCCATGCCATAGCCTACCCCCTAGTGGGGAACTTTATCCAATGCCTTACTGAAATCCATATACACCAGAGCAATAGCTTTACCCTCATCCAGCTGTTTGGTCACCTCAAAGAACTCAATAAGGTTTGTGAGATACGACATACCCTTCACAAAACAGTGTTGACTGTCCCTAATCAACTTATACCTTTCTAGATGATTATAAATCCTATCTCATAACCTTTTTCAACTCCTTACCCACAACTGAAGTAAGGCTCACTGGTCTCTAAGAGTTGTCTCTACTCCCTTGAATAAGGGGATAATTTTGCTATCGTCCAGTATTCTGGCACTATTCCTGTAGACAATGACAACATAAAGAGCAAAGGCTCAGCAATCTCGGTCCCACCGAGATATATTCGGTCCCACTAGGTCTCTGCAAACTTGAATCCCCATCCAATTTCCTTTTGAAATAGTTGATCATCCCTGCTTTCCTGTTCTCGTTCACTGGAGAGTTTGAGGCCATTGGGGGGTGTACGTGCCAGAACAAGAGTACGGATGTCTTGAGGACTGTGGGATTGGGAGAGAATAGAGAGCGGGAGTACTGAGCCATAGATGGATTTGAAAATCAGAATGAAAATTGGAGAATCATGGCATCCTTGACCATGAACTAGTTGTAGGTCAGTGAGTGTGGGATGGTCGAGGAATGGGACCTGGTGTGAGCTAAGAAACTGGTAAAAACAGTGTGTATTTGCAGCATTTTCTTTTATTTAATTCTAAGCCGGGTGGCATTTATGGCAAGACAATTAGTAGAACAGGACAATTAGCCCATCAGAACTTTGTTACATTGGAGTTATGGGTGAACTGAATGCAATTTAGTAAAATCCTGCATAACAACCATTTACCGTGACCCATTCACCTAGATCAATGTCAATAATGTGTGCATCACTGTTGCCCATGCCAATTTCTGTGACCTGACCTCCTGTAGTTATTAGACAAGACCAAGCATCTCCGCTGCAGCCCATAATCTAAGGAAAATCAAAGTGGGCAAGGAAAGGACATGCTCTTGTTTTTATGATATTTAAGCAGTGGAATGGGAGCATTTGGTGGTGGGATAGAACATAGAAAAATACAGCGTAGTACAGGCCCTTTGGCCCTCGATGTTGCGCCGATCCAAGCCCACCTAACCTATACTAGCCCACTATCCTCCATATGCCTACCCAATGCCTGTTTAAATGCCCATAAAGAGGGAGAGTCCACCACTGCTACTGGCAGGGCATTCTATGAACTCACGACTCGCTGAGTAAAGAATCTACCCCTAACATCTGTCCTATACCTACCACCCCTTAATTTAAAGCTATGCCCCCTCGTAATAGCTAACTCCATACGTGGAAAAATGTTCTCATGGTCAACCCTAT
>NC_057724.1:2058096-2063927 GCF_004010195.1 Chiloscyllium plagiosum
CTAAGTCATGTCTCACCGCATCATAATTTCCCTGACCCCAGGTTTAACTCTTGCCCTGTAGTACACACTTATCCCTCTCCATCACGAGAGTAAAAATCACCGTATTATGGTCACTATCCCCAAAGTGCTCACCTACCTCTAATTCTAACACCTGGCCTGGTTCGTTACCCAGAACCAAATCCAGTATGGCCTCACCTCTTGTTGGCCTGTCTACATATTGTGTCAGGAAACTCTCCTGCACACATTGAACAAACACTGACCCATCTAACGAACTTGAGCTATAGCTTTCCCAATCAATATCAGGGCAAGTTAAAGTCCCCCATAACAACCACCCTATTACTGTCACTCATCTCCTGGATCACCTTCCCTATCCTTTCTTCAATGATTCTAGGGCTATTAGGAGGCCTGTAAAAGACTCCTAACAGGGTGACCTCGCCTTTCCTATTCCTAACCTCAGCCCAAACTACCTCAGATGGCAAGTCCTCATCCATCGTCCTTTCCACCACTGTAATATTATCTTTGACAAGCAATGCCACACCTCCCCCTCTTTTACCCCCACCTCTGACTCTACTAAAACATTTAAACCCTGGAACTTGCAATAGCCAATCCTGTTCCTGTTCTACCCATGTCTCCGTAATAGCCACATCGAAGTCCCAGGTACCAACCCACGCTGCAAGTTCACCTACCTTATTTCGTATACTTCTTGCATTGAAGTATACACACTTCAAATCACTTTCCTGTTTACAGGCACCCTCCTTTGAGATTGATGCCATGTTCCTAACCTTCCTACACTCCAGGTCCTGCACCCTAAAGCTACAGTCTGGGTTCCCATGCCCCTGCAGAGTTAGTTTAAACCCCCCCCAAGAGCACTAGCAAACCTCCCACCAAGGGTACTGGTGCCCCTCAGGTTCAGGTGTAGACCATCCTGTTTATAGAGGTCCCACCGTCCCCAAAACGAACCCCAGTTATCCAAAAACCGGAATCCCTCCCTTCTGCACCATCCCTGTAGCCACGCATTTAACTGTTCTCTCTCCCTATTCCTCGACTCTCTATCATGTGGCACGGGTAACAAACCAGAGACAACAACTCTGTTCGTTCTAACTCTGTGCTTCCAACCTAGCTCCCTGAAAGCCTGCCTAACATCCTCAGCCCTCTTCCTACCTATGTCGTTGGTGCCAATGTGGACCACGACTTCGGGCTGCTCCCCCTCCCCCTTAAGGACCCGGAAAATACGATCAGAGACGTCATGTACCCTTGCACCTGGGAGGCAACATACCAAATGTGAGTCTCTCTCGCCCCCACAGAACCGCCTATCTGTGCCCCGAACTATCGAGTCCCCAATAACTATTGCTCTGCTCTTCTCCACCCTTCCCTTCTGAGTAACGGGACAGGCTCCGTGCCAGAGGCCTGAACCCCATTGCTTACCCCTGGTAAGTCCCCCCCCCCCACAAGTATTCAAAACGGTATACTTGTTCTTGAGGGGAACGGCCGCAGGGGGTCCCTGCACTGGCTGCTTCCTCCCAGTCCCCCTGGATAGGGGTCAAATGATGGGTTGCCTAGTAGTCACTAGGTGGAAGAAGAGTTCTCTGGGTGGATTTGTGGCTAAGCACTCAATGGGAGTTGGGGTCTCTGGTGGATGTAAAGGAATCGATGAGTAAGCCAACCAGTAGTGGGACAGGGGCTCTCTATTTGGGTGGTTGAACAATTGGTGGCAGAGGATGTCAAAAGGTAGGTGACTGAACAGTCACAGTTGGGAGAGAGGACCAACGTATGGTGAGAACAATCAGAGTGCAGTGTTTCCTGCTGGGAGGGTCAGGTGGTCTCCATTCTGGAGGGTGGCTTTGATTATGGTGTTGGTTCAATTACTGAACTCAATCTCAAGATTGAAAAGGTACTAAGCAATATGGCAATGTTTGGATAAGACTTAATTACAGGTATATGGACTTAGACAGCTCAGTGTCAAAGGCACTTCAAGAGAGTCCTGGAGAGTGCTAATAAGTCCATTGGACATTTAAGCCTCCCAGGGAATTGCAACTTGTGTGCCCAACAGAGCTTTGTCAGAGCCTAATTTACATTACCCAGCTTAAGTGCCAATTTAGATACAGATAGCAAGGGAGTTTGATGTTGTTTTGGGAAATTGTGCTAATGTTTTTAACACAATTGGACATTGACTCTCCTGTTCCACGAGTCTTGATTTAACGTGTTAACCCATTTATCAACCAATTATTTAAAGATTCATACAGACAGCATCACATTCCTTCTCTTGTACTTAAACAAACATCTCCATTAGTCTTCACTCCATTTAGTAATAGGGAATCAAAGCCATTGAAACATGTGACTTGCTGCTCTAAGAAAAGCCACCTTTTCCAGTAGGTATATATATTTAATCATTTGTTGCTCCAGCCATTATCTCTATCTTCCCTACTATTCTGTTTTGGCAGATGCTTCTTTCTTTTAAATTACTCCTAGAACAGGGCAGACCAGCACAAGAACACGCCTTTCAGCCCACCATGTTTGTGCCGAACATGCTGCCATTCAAACTAATCCTATCTGCCTGCACTTGGTCCTCTGTTTCTGTGCAAATGCCTCCTAAACATAGCGATTATATCTGCTTCTACCTTCTGCCTTAATAGCATGTTCCAGGCACCTAGCACCCTCTGTTTACTTTAAAAAAAACCCTCACACAAATTTAAATTTTCATCCATCCACCTTAAACCAATGCTCCTGGTATTTGACATTTCCATATTGGGAAAATGACTCCAACTATCAATTCTCTCTACTCCTTGTATAACTTTAAATATTTCTATTAGGTTGCTCCTCAGCCTCTGACTCTAGTGAAAGCTTGTACAATCTGTCCTTGTACCTAACACACTCTAATCGAAGCAACATCCTGGTAAACCTCTTTTGCCCTCTCTTTATACAGTTGCAACATGACTTGCCAAATTTTATAGTCAGTGCACTAATTGATGAAGCATGCCATAAGCTTTCTTTACAACCTTATCCACTTGTGTTGCCACTTTTCAGAGAGATATGGACTTGCACCCCAAAATCCCTCTGTATATCAATGCTCCTAGTATCCTGACATTACTTTTCTCTTGCATTTATCCTCCCAAAATTCATCACTTCACACTTTTTTTAGATTAGATTAGATTACATCTAAATCTACATTACAGTGTGGAAACAGGCCCTTCGGCCCAACAAGTCCACACCGATCCACCGAAGCGCAACCCACCCATACCCCTACATTTACTCCTTACCTAACACTACGGGCAATTTAGCATGGCCAATTCACCTGACCTGCACATCTTTTGGACTATGGGAGGAAACCGGAGTACCCAGAGGAAACCCACGCAGACACGGGGAGAACGTGCAAACTCCATACAGACAGTCGCCTGAGGTGGGAATTGAACCCTTGTCTGGATTAAACTCCCATCAGCCATTTCTCTGTCCAACTGATCTATTATTCTGCTTTACCCTTTGACAACCTTTCTTGCTAGTCACAATTTTTGTGCCGTCTATATTTGTATATATTGCAAACAATAGAGGTCCCAGTACTGATTCTTGTGGAACACTGCTGGTCACAAACCTCCAGTCAGAAGAACACCCAAAACTACCCTTTCATCTTCTCTGACCAAACTGACTTTGTATCTAAAATTTACCAACTCACCATGGTTCACAAATGACTTAATCTTCTGGACCAACTGGCCATGAGGCAGCTTGTCAAATGCTTTAGCTCTGCAACATCCACTGCCCTACCCTTCTCAATCATCATTGTTGCTTCCTCAAAAAATCAAGCTTGAGACGAGACCACCCCCACGCAAAACCATGCTGACTATCCCTAAAGTTCTGTTCTTTTCCAAATTCGAATAAATCCTGAACCTAAAAATCTTCTAATAATTTCCCTACTACTAATGTAAGGCTAACTGCCCTATAGTTTCCTATAAGCAAAGGAACAACATTGGCTAATCTCCAGTCCTTTAGAAGTTCTCCTTTGCCTAAATATCCCTATTAAGACCCCAGCAATCTCCTTCAGTATCCTGAAATAGATCCTATTTTTCAAGACCCCCAACACCACCACTTCTAATATCAACTTGCTCTCGAATATCCACATACCCCTCCTTAATCTTACCTTCAGCCATGTCCTCCTTGGTGAATGCCAATGCAAAGTACTCATTACGAACCTCCCCCTATTCTGCTGTCTCCACGCATCAATTCCATTCTTTGTCCTTGAGTGGACCTGTCCTTTTCCTAGCAATAGCTCCTGATACGCACATGAAGTGTCTTGAGATTCCCCTTAGTCCTTCTTCCCAAGGACATTTCACAGCCCCCTTTTAGCACTCCTCTAAGTCTTAGCTTAATTTTTTTTTCAATATTCCTCAATGGCCTTGTCTGATTTCAGTTCCTAAACCTTCTATATGCGTCCTTTTCCTTTTTGACTAAACTTTCAATATCTATTGTTACCCAGGGTTGCTGAATCTTGCCATCCTTATCCTTCATCCTCACAGGAACATGTTGGACTTGAACTCTGTTTGACTGGTATTTAAGAGTCCCATATGTCAGGTATGGATTTACCCTCAAATAGCTGCCTCAATCCAATTTCACCAGTTCCTGCATAATAATGTTGAAATTAACCTTCCCATAATTTAGCACTTTAACCTGAGGACCAGTCTTATCTTTATCCATAATTATCTTAAAATTTCTGAAATTACAATCAAAATGTTCCCAAAATGTTCATCCACTGAAATTTGTTCATCTGACCACATTCGTTCCCCAACTTATGGTCTAAAATGGTGCCATGCCTAGTTGGACTAAGTATTCCTTTAAGAATATGTCCTACATGTACCTAACAAATTCTGGCCCATCGAAGTCTCTGGCACTAAAGGAATTCCAGCCAATTTTGGGGCAAGTTAAAATCTCCCACTACAACAATCCAGTTGTTTTTACATCTTTTCATGATCTGCCTACATGTCTGTTCCTCTATCTCCCACTGGCTTTGAGAGGCCTATTGTATTACCCCATCATATTGATTGCACTTTTCTTATTCTAATTCTACCCATACGGTCTCCAAGATGTCTTCTCAATGAAACTATGACATTCTCCTTAATCAAAATTGCATCCACCTCTATCATACCTGTAAGATCTAAACTGTGGAACATTGAACCATCAGTCCCATCCTTCTCTCAACTATGTTTCTGTATTGGTTGCATGGTATCTGTATTGGAAGGCTCCTATTGCCTCACAGCACTGGGGGCCCAGGTTTGATTCCAACCTCGGGCAACTGTCTGTGTGGAGTTTGCACATTCTCCCTGTGTCTGTGTGCGTTTCCTCCCACAATCCAAGGATGTGCAGGTTAGGTGAATTTGCCATGCTAAGTTGCCCACTGTGTTCAGAAATGTGTAGTTTAGATGCATTAGTCTGGGTTGAATATAGAGTAATAGGGTAGGGGAACGGGTCTGGGTGGGTTACTGTTCGCAGGGTTGGTTTGGGCTTGTTGGGCCAAAATGGCCTGTTTCCACACTGTAGGGATTCTATGATTGTTCCATGTACCAGTGCAGTCTCTAATCTTATCTGCCTTTCCTGTTATACTCTTGCATTACCTCTGAAAGTTGCCACCCAGGTAAATAGTGCGGTGAAGAAGGAATATGGCGTACTGGCTTTTATTGGTAGAGGAATTGAGTTCCGGAGTCCTGAGATCATGTTGCAGTTGTATAAGACTCTGGTACGGCCGCACCTGGAATATTGTGTGCAGTTTTGGTCGCCATACTATAGGAAGGATGTGGAGGCACTGGAACGGGTGCAGAGGAGGTTTACCAGGATGTTGCCTGATATGG
>NC_057724.1:2063935-2066337 GCF_004010195.1 Chiloscyllium plagiosum
CTCCCTCATTATGGGCATTTATGCGGGCATTGGATAGGCATATGGAGGATAGTGGGCTAGTGTAGGTTAGGTGGGCTTGGATCGGCGCAACATCGAGGGCCAAAGGGCCTGTACTGCGCTGTATTCTTCTTCTTCTATGTTCTAAATATAGCTCAGACCACTACACCTGCTAATCCTTGGGTACATTATAAAGAAATGAAGAAAAGAATAAGTTACATTAGAGCTATACACAGTATAGGTTTGCAGAATCACAATATAACCACAGGTCAGAAAAATCAAGCAGCAAAGTTAAACAGACAAACATCACAGGCTCTCTCTCTCCACAGGTTCCCCACAGTAGACCAACACAAGGCTGAAAATGTGTTGCTGGAAAAGCGCAGCAGGTCAGCCAGCATCCAAGGAGCAGGAGAATCGACATTTCGGGCATGAGCCCTTCTTCAGGAATGAGCCCTTCTTCATTCCTGAAGGATAACCCAGTGCAGGAGCGTGGCAGCGGCCTGGTGCGGAGCAGGGATAACCCGGTGAACACTCCTGCACTGGATTATCCCTGCTCCGCACCGGGCCGCTGCCACGCTCCTGCACCGGGTTATCCCTGCTCCGCACCGGGCCACTGCCCCATTCCTGCACTGGGTTATTCCTGCTCCGCACCGGGCTGCTGCCACGGTCCTGCACCGGGTTTACCTGTCCCGCTGGTTGCTAGCATCCCCGCTTTGCCCACTGATGTCCCTGTTTTCGAGGAGCTGGTCACTGGCATCCCCACTCCAGCCACTACTGACTGACTGCTGACCCTGCCTTGGAGGCTGGGGATTGGTGTCTGAAGTGAAGTGATGGGCGGAGAGAGGGGGGGGGGCAGAAGAACAGGCTGAGCAGAGGAGCTGCGGCTGGAGCATCCCACTCCACTGCCACCTTCCCGGATAGTGATAGAGGCCCCAATCACTATTGCTTGCCCTAAATGTCGATTCTTCCTGATGTTCAAAAGTGCCGATCATCGTGCCACTGATATGGCTGTGGCTGTTGTTTCGCTCCATTCAGCAGCAGTATCTGAAAGGGTATACCTGCTTGAGAAGGGAATGGCTATAGGGGACTCCTGCACTGCCTGCAATCTGGCTGAAACTTTGGTTGACCACATCTCTTCAAGGCTTTCTGCCTCCTATTGGGCCTTAAGGAGTGTAGTGGAACAGAAGGACCTGGGAGTTCAGGAGCACAGCTCTCTGAAAGAGGAGTCCCAGGTAGACAGGGCAGTAAAGAAAGCTTTTTGTACCCTGGACTTCATTAGTCAGGGCATTAAATATAGAGGTTGGGAAGTTATGTTGCAGTTGTACAGGGACATTGGTGAGGCCATACTCGGGGGTATTGTGTTCAGTTTTGGATATCTTGCTATAGGAAGGATGTTATTAACCTAGAAATAGTGGAAACGAAATTTACAACGATGTTGCCAGGACTCAATGATCTGCGTTATAGGGAGAAGTTGAATAAACTAGGATTTTCTTTAGAGTAAAGGAGACTAAGGAGGGATTTTAAAGAAGTGCATAAGATTATGAGAGACATGGATAGAGTAAATAAATTCAGTCTTTTTCTCAGGGTTGGAGAATCGAGGACTAGAGTTAAGGTTACGAGGGAAAGAATAAAAGGGAAACTGAGGGGCAAATGTTTTTACACAGAAGATGGTATGCGTATAGAATGAGCTGTGAATGAGTGTGATTGAGGTGGGTACATCAACAATATGTAGAGTCACAGAGATATACAGCATAGAAACAGACCCTTCGGTCCAATTCATCTGTGCTGATCAGATATCATAGAGTCATAGAAATGTACAGCACGAAAACAGACCCGTCAGTCAAACTTGTCCATGCCGACCAGATATCCCAACCCAATCTAGTCCCACCTGCCAGTACCTGGCCCATATCCCTCTAAACCCTTCCAATTCAAATCCCCATCCAGATTCCTATTCAATGTTGTAGTTGAACCAGCCTCCACCACATCCTCTGGCAGCTCATTCCATACACACACCACCCTTTGGGTGAAAAAGTTGCCCCTTAGGTCCCTTTTAAATCTTTCCCCCCTAACCCAAAACCTACGCCCTAGTTCTGGACTACCCGATCCCAGGGAAAAGGCTTTGTCTATTTATCCTATCCATACCCCTCATAATTGTATAAACCTCTATAAGGTCACCCCTCAGCCTCCGACGCTCCAAGGAAAACAGCTCCAGCCTGTTCAGCCTCTCCATATAGCTCAAATCCTCCAACCCTGGCAACATCCTTGTAAATCTTTCCTGAACCCTTTCAAGTTTCACAACACACTTCCCATTGTTAAAAATCACACAACTCCAGGTTATAGTCCAACAGGTTTAATTGGAAGCACACTAGCTTTCGGAGCTACGCTCCTTCATCAGGTGATTGTGG
>NC_057724.1:2068010-2104242 GCF_004010195.1 Chiloscyllium plagiosum
TTAAAAAAAGGGTTTTGTGATTTACACATGAAAGAAGTGAAACTATCACTGTATTCTAACAGATGAAAGGCTTAACAGACAATCAATTCTTCAATGTATAATTTCAGTTACATCACACTGCAAATTTTTGCTATAAATTCTGTGTTACGATCGAGCCCTCCACAATCACCTGATGAAGGAGCGTCGCTCCGAAAGCTAGTGTGCTTCCAATTAAACCTGTTGGACTATAACCTGGAGTTGTGTGATTTTTAACTTTGTACACCCCAGTCCAACACCGGCATCTCCGAATCACTTCCCATTGGAGTGAGACCAGAATTGCTCTCAGTATTCCAACAGTGGCCTTACCAATGTCGTGTACAGCTGCAACATGACCTCCCAACTCCTGTACTCAATACTCTGGCCAATAAAGGAAAGCATACTAAACTCCTACACTATCCTATCTAACTGAGATTCCACTTTCAAGGAACTATGAACCTGCACTCCAAGGTCTCTTTATTCAGCAACACCCCCTAGGACCATACCATGAAGTGTATAAGTCCTGCTAAGATTTGCTTTCCCAAAATGCAGCACCTCGCATTTATCTGAATTAAACTCCATCTGCCACTTCTCTGCCCATTGGCCCATCTGATCAAAATCCCATTGTAATCTGCGGTAACCTTCTTCGCTGTCCATTACACCTCCAATTTTGGTGTCATCTGCAAACTTATAAACCCCTATGTTCACATCCAAATGACAAAAAGTAGAGGACCCAGCACTGATCCTTGTGGCACTCCACTGGTCACAGGCCTCCAGTCTGAAAAACAACCCTCCACCACCACCACCACCACCCTCTGTCTTCTACCTTTGAGCCAGTTTTGTATCCACATGGCTAGTTCACCCTGTATTCAATGTGATCTAATCAGTCTACCATGAGAAATCTTGTCGATCGCCTTACTGAAGTTCATATAGATCACATCTACCACTCTGCCCTCATCAATCCTCTTCATTACTTCTTCAAAAAATTTAATCAGGTTTGTGATTTCCCACGCCGAAAGCCATGTTGGCTATCCCTAATCAGTCCTTGCCTTTCCAAATACATGGAAATTGTGTCCCTCAGGATTCCCTCCAACTATCTGCCCACCACCGATGTCAGGCTCACTGGTCTATAGTTCTCTGGCTTGTCCTTACCACCTTTCTTAAATAGTGGCACCACATTAGCCAACCTCCAGTCTTCCGGCACCTCACCTGTGACTATTGATTAGATCACTTACAGTGTGGAAACAGGCCCTTAGGCCCAACAAGTCCACACCGACCCGCCGAAGCGCAACACACCCACACCCATTCCCCTACATTTACCCCTTCACCTAACACTACAGTCAATTTAGCATGGCCAACTCACCTAACCTGCACATTTTTGGATTGTGGGAGGAAACTGGAGCACCCGGAGGAAACCCACGCAGACACGGGGAGAATGTGCAAACTCCACATAGACAGTCCCCTGAGGCGGGAATTGAACCCGGGTCTCTGGCGTTGTGAGGCAGCAGTGCTAACCACTGTGCCACTGTGCTACCCAAATATCCAAATGATCCAAATATCTCAGCAAGGGGCCCAGCAATCACTTCTCTAGCTTCCCACAGAGTCTAGGGTACATCTGATCAGGTTCTGTGAAGTTTTCTACCTTTATGTGTTTCAAAACATCCAGCATCACCTCCTCTGTAATACATTAAAAAGCATTTGGACAAATACATGCATAGGAAAGGTTTAGCAGGATGGAGCAACATGGTAGCTCAGTGGTTAGCACTGTTGCTTCACAGTGCCAGGGACACAGGTTCAATTCCAGCATCGGATGACTGCCTGTGTGGAGTTTGCATATTTATCCAGTGTCTGCGTGGGTTTCCTCTGTGTGCTCCAGTTTCCTCCCACAGTCCAAAAATGTGCAGGTTAGATGGTTTGGCCATGCTAAATTGCTGATAGTGTTCAGGAATGTGTAGGTTAGGTGAATTAGTCAGGAGTAAATATAGGGTGGGGGAATGGGTCTGGGTGGGTTACTCTTCGGAGGGTTGGTGTGGGCTTGCTGGGCTGAAGGGCCTGTTTCCATACTGTAGGGAATCTATGAAGGATATCGGCCAAGTGCAGGGAAATGGGGTGAGCGTGGGCAGACATTTTGGTTGGCATGGACCATTTTGGGCCAAAGGGCCTGTCTCGGTGCTGCAGGACTCTGGCTCTGTGACTCTATGTGCTCTGCAGTGAGCCCAATTGCAATTCCAACTGCTCTAAGTATTATGAGAGAAACTGCATCTGGACACACTTCCTGCAGACATAGTTGTGAGGACATTTGACTTCTTTGTGATCTCCCACGTCTCACAAGGGGAGCATACCACTCTACTAACCGCTATCACTACCCCTCTCATAGCTATCAGAGTAAAAGAATAAGAAAGATAGTAACTTACATACCTTAACACTGCTCACCTTCCTCAGAGCTGTGTTGGATGCTCATTTTCCCTTCGAGAACCAGATTCTATGCGATCCCCTTCTCATTTTAAGTGTTCTGGCTTTGCACCCTAAGCATATGTGTCCCATTTTATGCCAAATATGCCACATCCACCTCATAACCACTTAACACAGTATTAGACACTGATTGAAGATTAATGAGTTTGTTTCTTGTTAACTGATAGTTTATACTTATACTCTGCCATTTTATTTTACTCTTCAGTTCCCTACATTCTATTGTATTTACCCTGATTCTCAGATAAGGGAACTCATGGCATGGAAGCTCATGGTAGATACCAAAACCAGCAGATTATCAAGAAGCGCATAGAAAGTGCAAGGGGTTACTGACAGAAACCAATGTCCTCTACAGCCGCAACATGACCTCCCAACTCCTGTAACTCAATACTCTGGCCAATAACAGAAAGCATACCAAACGCCTTCTTCACTATCCTATCTAACTGAGATTCCACTTCCAAGGAGCTATGAACCTGCGCTCCAAGGTCTCTTTGTTCAGCAACACTCCCTAGGACCTTAGTATATAAGTGTATAAGCTCTGCTAAGATTTGCTTTTCCAAAATGCAGCACTTTGCATTTATCTGAATTAAATTCCATCTGCCATTCCTCAGCCCATTGCCCATCTGAACACAGGAGAACAAAGAGGAGACATGAAAAAACACATGGAAGGTAACATTAACAAAAATCCAAAAGCATTCTCTAAATATATTTGGAACAAGCAAATAATCAGGAAAAGAGTAGTAATCAGAGACAATCTAGCAGTGGAACTAGAACACATAGATGAAGTTCTAAATTAACACTTTGCATCCGTATTTACCATTGAGAAGGATGATCTAAATCCAGAAATCAGTAAGGGGACTGTGATATAAACAATAAATTAGCATTGGAACAGCGGAAGTATTAGCAAGCTTGAAAGTAGACAAATCCCAAGATCAGCCTCTCTCCAGAAATGGAAACAGAGATGCTGGGGAGGTTAGGAAGGAGTCAGAGATGGACCAGGTGAAGAAGACAGCAGGATGGAAATTGAAAGCAAAATTGATAAACCTATCCAATTCTAGATTAGAGACATCATGGAGAAAGAGTTGCGGTTGGGTCTGGAATAGGATGAAACAAGGAACATTTCATATACCCCACGAAGAGACAGATATAATTGGGGCCCATGCCAGTTCCCATGGCCACACCTTCAGTCTGAAGAAAGTAAGAGGATCTGGATTTAGGTTTGTTTGCTGAGCTGGAAGTGAGCAAACCTACACCCAGAACCTCAGCCAAATTTTCTCAAAACTTGCTGAAATAAGAGGAGTTAAAGGAGAGGTTGTTCAGATTAGATTAGATTAGATTACAGTGTGGAAACAGGCCCTTCGGCCCAACAAGTCCACACCGACCCGCCGAAGCGAAACCCACCCATACCCCTACATTTAACCCTTACCTAACACTACGGGCAATTTAGTATGGCCAATTCACCTGACCCTGCACATCTTTGGACTGTGGGAGGAAACCGGAGCACCCGGAGGAAACCCACGCAGACACGGGGAGAACGTGCAAACTCCACACAGTCAGTCACCTGAGGCGGGAATTGAATCCGGGTCTCAGGCGCTGTGAGGCAGCAGTGCTAACCACTGTGCCACCGTGCCGCCCACTTCAGTGAGGACGATCTCAGCCAGATTGAGGGGGGATGGATAGTGGGGATGGTTCAAGCCTTTTTTTACCCCAGGAAGAAGCGGAGAGTCCAGGTACCATCCTGAGAGGGATGGATGTATATAGCGTTTGTATGTCATGGTGAAGAGGAGGTGGCTGGAGCCCATCAACTGGAAATTCTGAAACTGATGTAAAATATCATGAAAATCGCAAATGTAAGTGGGAAGGGATATGACAAAGTGATGAAAAAGTTGAGTCAAAGTAGAAAGATGAGTAGTATGAGGCAGGATGGGTCTGTTAGGGCAGTCCTGTTTGTGGATTTTGGCAAGGATAGAAACGCAGGCTGTGTGGGGTTGGCGAACTAAGAGCTTGGAGGCAATGGTGGGGAGATCACCAGATGAAATAAGATTAGTGACCATCAGTCAGTTTCAGAATTTCTAGTTCCAGTCTACTCGGGCTCCCACTGACAGCTTTTCTCCGCTATGCCGATGACATCATCAGGGCTCTCAGCTGGAACTGGAAGAGTTTGTTACTTTCGCTTCCAATTACGATCCTGCTTTCACCTTCACCTGGTCCATTTCTGACTCCTTGTTTCCTTTCTGGGGATAGACTGGCCACCAATATCCATGACCACATCTCCAACTCCCACAGTTACCTTGACTATACCCTGCTTCCTTTAAAGATTCTGTTTCATTGTCCCAATTTCGCCATCTCCATTGCATCTTCTCTGATGATGTCAGCTTCTACAAGGGGACCTCAGAAATGTCCACCTTCTTCCTCAACAGACGATTCCCCACCCTCAACCCCCATCTCAAATACTTCGTCCCTCATGCCTTCTCTTCCCTCCCACAACAGTAATTGAGTCCCACTGGTCCTCACTTTCCCCACTCCTATCTATCCAAGGCCCCAGACACACTATCCATGTGAGGCAGCAGTTTACCTGCACTTCACTCAATCTAGCTTACTGGGTGGCACAGTGGTTAGCACTGCTGCCTCACAGCGCCAGAGACCTGGGTTCAATTCCCGCCTCAGGCGACTGTCTGTGTCTGTGTGGAGTTTGCACGTTCTCCCCGTGTCTGCGTGGGTTTCTTCTGGGTGCTCTGATTTCCTCCCACAGTCCTAAAAAAGTGCAGGTTAGGTGAATTGGCCATGCTAAATTGCCCGTAGAGTTAGGTGAAAGAGTAAATGTAGGGCAATGGGTCTGGATAGATTGCGCTTCGGCGGGTCAGTGTGGACTTGTTGGGCCAAAGGGCCCGTTTCCACACTGTAAGTAATCTAATCTAATCTAATACTGTGTTCACACTCACAAAACTTCCAAAGACTGATTGGAGTAAACTGTTCACAAATAAAGGGACATCAGATAAGGCTTTCAAAAGTGTGATAACGAGAGTTCAGGGTCATTATATTCCTGTTACAATAAAGAGTAAGGGTAGTAGGAATAGAGAACAATGGATGAATAAAGAGTCAATAATAGTTAAGAATAAAAAAGAATCGTATATTAGCTAAAAACAGCTGCACTCAAATGAATCACTTGAACAGTACAAAGAGTGCAGAGGCATTCTTAAGAGGGAAATCAGGAAGGCAAAGAGACAATATGAGATACCCTTGGCAAATAAGGTTAGGGATAATTGAAAGAGAATCTACAAGTACATTAAGAGCAAGAGAACAACTAGAGAAAGTAAAGGGCCCTTGAAGATCAAAGAGGTTGTCTTTGTGTCGAACCTCAGGAAATAGGAGAGATATGAAGTGAATACTTTGCATCAGTTTTTAGAGTGGAGAAAGAAATGGAGGCAGGAGAACTCAGAAATAGACATTGATGTTTTGAAAACAGTTCACATTACACAAGAGGAAGTACTGGAGGTTTTAGGAAATATAAAGGTGGATAAATTTCCAGGTCCTGATCTAGTAGATCCCAGGTCTTTGTAGGAGGTTATGGACTAAATTGCAGAGTCCCTTACAGAAATATTTGTGAGGTGCCAAATGACTGGACAGCAGCTAATGCTGTGCCTTTGTTTAAGAAGGAATTTAAGGAGAAGCCTGGCAACTGTAGACCCCATGATTCTGACTTCATTGGTGGGTAAGTTGGTTCAAGTGATTCTGAAAGATAGGATTTTTGATTAGATTCACTACAGTGTGGAAAGAGGCTCTTTGGCCCAACAAGTCCTCACCAACTCTCCAAAGAGTAACCCATCCAGTCCCTCTGACTAATGTCACCTAACACTAAGGGCAATTTAGCATGGCCAATTCACCCGGCCTGCACATCTTTGTGGGAGGAAACTGGAGCACCTGGAGTAAACCCGCGCAGACACGGGGAGAATGTGCAAACTCCACACAGACAGTAGCTGGAATCGAACCTGGGATCCTGGTGCTGAGAGGCAGCAGTGCTAACCAAATGTGCATTTGGAGAGGCAAGGAATGACTATGGATCATCAGCATTATTTTGTTAGAGGGAAACTGTGTCTCACAAACTTGATGAGTTTTTTGAGGAAGTAACCAAGAAGATTGAGGAGGGCAGAGCAGTGGACATTGTTTACTTGCACTTTAGTAAAGCCTTCAACAAGGTTCCATATGATTAAAGTTATATTACATAGGATTCAGGGTCAGCTGACCAACTGGATACAAAATTGGCTTAAGGACAGGAGGCAGAGTGATGGTGGAGGGTTGTTTTTCGGGTTGGAGACCTGTGGTCAGCGGTGTTCCACAGGGGTCAGTGCTGGGTCAGCTTTTGTTTGTCATTTATACAAATGATTTAGATGAGAATATAGAAAGCATGGTTGGTAAGTTTGCAGATGACACCAAGATTAATGGTATCGTGGGCAATGAAGAAGCTTATGTAAGATTACAAAAAGATCTTGATTAGTTGGGTCAATGGGCTGAAAAGTAGAAAATTTGGATAAATGTGAGGTATTACGTTTTGGTAAAGCAATGAAAAACACTATTTATACAATTTATGGTAGGACCTTGACAGTGTTGTGGAACAGTGTTGTAGACCTGGCATTTCAGGTACATCATTCTTTGAAATTTGCATCGTACATAGATAAGGTGGTTAAGAAGGCATTTAGGATGAGGCTTTCATTGCTCGGACTTTTGACGACTGGAGTTGGGACAATATGTTAAGGTAGTACAGGACATTGGTGAGGTCTTTTCTGCAATAGTGTGTCCAGTTCTGGTTGCCCTGTAATATTAAGCTGGAGAGGGTTCAGAAGAGATTTCCCAGGATGTGCTGGGAATAGAGGATTTGAGTTATAAGGAGAGGTTAGATAGGCTGACACTGCTTTCACTGAAGCATAGGATGTTGAGAGCTGACCTTATAGAGGCTTATAAAGTAATGAGGTATATAGATAAGGTGAATGGCAGGTATCTTTTCCCTAGGATGCAGGATTTCAAGACTAGAGAACATATTTTTAAGGTGAGAGGAGAAAGATTTAAAAAAGACGTGGGAGGCAATATTTTACACAGAGAATGGTTTGTGTGTGGAATGAACTTCCAGAAGAAGTGGTGGGTGCAGCTCCAGTTATAATGTTTAAGACATTCAGGTAAATAGGAAATGTTTGGAAGGATATGGTCCAAGCTCAGGCAAGAGGAGTTAGTTTAGTTTGGGAATATGGTTGACATGGACTGGTTGGACCAAAGGGTCAGTTTCTGTGCTGTATAACTCTAGGACTCTATGATCCTATAACGTGGTCTGCTTTACATTGAGGAGACAAAGCACAGACTGAGTCACATGACACCTACGTTCTGACCAGGGAAAAGACCTTGAACATCCTGTCGCCTTCCACAGCAACGTATCACCATGTTCCCTGGCCAACATCTCTGCACCGGTTTGCTGCACTGCTCCAATAAGCTGGAAGAACAGTATCTCATTTTCTGTTTGGAGATCCTGTAGCCTTCCGGACTTTACATTGAGCTCAATTATTTTAGGGCCTGATCACCTTCTTCATGTCCTTTCCCCAACCCTCACTACACCAAACCTTGTCATCACATGGGCTGCTACCACAAAAAAAAATTATTGTCAGCCACTAACGGTCCCCATTTGCAGTTATTCATTCTCTCAGGCTTCCATTGTCTATCTAACTGCTGTTCTCTCTCTCTTCATCTCCACTTACTGTTTATTTCTCCCCATCTTCAACCTTTTCCCAGGTACTCTCAGTTCTGAAGAAGGGTCATCTGGACCCAAAATGCTAACTTTGCTTTTTTCTCTACAGATGTTGCCAGACCTACTATGTTTATTTTTGTATTTTTGCTATTTTTAGTTTTGGTTGTCAGCATCTGCAGTTCTTCAGTTGTTTTTTTTAACAGAGTAATCCTTTTGGATTTGAAAGTTAACTCTGTTTCTCTCTCTCTCCAGCAATGCAGCCAGTTCCTGCTGAATTTTTCTATCAGTTTCTGTTTTTAATTCAGTGTCTCAAGAACCTGAATATCTCCCTCATGCACCGTGTCACAAGCCTTCTAATGTAATTCAAAGATTAAAGTCTCACTTTTTAATTTCCTCCCTAGATCTTGAAAATCTGACCACAGAAGCTGAATGTCTGTCATTATGAAATGCCATTCCTTCTCATTCTTTTTATACTGCAGAATATTCTGCACCCTCTTCATGATGTCCTTTGCCCTAGCATTCGGCGCACAACTCACCATATAGGATTAACAATGACAGATTTTCTCTTTGACCCGATAATGACTGCATTTCTACACTTTGCTGTTCCCTCCGATATGGTCCCTTGCCCACAGGAGCTATTGCTGGGACTGGACTCATGATGATAGATCAAAACCCTGAATTCTTTGTTGATAGACAGTTGTTTACTTTTAACATCAATCTGTGTTGATTTTAAAAGGAGTACTGTATTACAGAAAAATCAGTGTCCGAGATTCAGTGACTGACTGACAATATGCATGTTCATATTGTCAGGAAACCTCAAAAGAAGAGACTTAACAGGAAGAGATAATGGGAGGACGAGCTATCTGCCCTCTCTGCAGGAAGCCATTGGGTTGAAAAGCCAGTTTTTACCTCTACTGGAGGGCACTAGTGGGACTTAATAGTCTTGTGCATACCAAACTGTGTTCAAACTGTGATGTTCAAGCTGCATGCTGTGATGGTCACAATGGCAGAATTATCACCGAATTACCCCTGTGTTGCAGGTAAGGACTTTCTATGAAAGTGTTGCAAACCAGTTAAATAAGAAATAGGAGTTTTGTAGGTAAGGCAGAGGAGTTTAGAGCCTGGATCAGTATGTGGGACAATGACTTTGTGGCTATTACAGAGTTGGGAGTGTGGTGCTGGAAAACCACAGCTAGTCAGGCAGCATCTGAGGAGCAGGAGAGTCGACGTTTCCAGCATGAGTTCTTCATCAGGAGTGAGTGGAAGGCCCAAGGGGGCTGAGAGATAAATGGGGACTGGGTGTGCGGGGTAGGGCTGGGGGGAAAGGTAGATGGGACTGTGATAGGTAGATGAAGGTGGGGGGTGATGTTGATAGGTCGGAGAGGAGGGTGGAGCGGATAGGTGGGAAGGAAGATGGATAGGTAGGACAGTTCAAGAGGACGGTGCCAAGTTGGAAAGTTGGATCAGGGATGAGGTGTGGGAGGGGAAATGGGGAAGCTGGTGAAATCGACATTGATCCTGTGTGGTTGGACGGTCCCATAGCGGAAGATGAGGCGATCTTCCTCCAGGCGTTGGGTGGTTAGAGTTTGGCGGAGAAGGAGGCCCAGGTCCGCATGTCCTTGGCGGAGTGGGAGGGGAAGTTAAAGTGTTCAGCCACAGGGCTGTGGGGGTGTTTAGTGCGTGTGTTCTAGAGATGTCCTTTGAAATGTTCTGCAAATTGGCATCCTGTCTTCCCAATGTAGAGGAGGGACCCACAGAGATCAACGGACACAGTAGATGGTGTGTGTGGACGTACAGCTAAATCTCTGTCAGATGTGGAAGGATCCTTTGGGGCCTTGGATGGAGGTGAGGGGAACAGTGTGGGTGCAGGTTTTGCACTTCCTGTGGTGGCAAGGGAAAGGTGCCGAGACTGGAGGTCGGTTTGGTGGGGGGTGTGTGGACCTAACAAGGGAGTTGATGAGGAAATGGTACGTTTCAGAGAACATCTCTGAGAGAACGTTCTAGAGAATATCTCTGGGACACATGTACTAAACAATTCCATCACCCTGTGGCCGAACACTTTAACTCCCCCTCCCACCCTGCCAAGGACGTGCAAGTTCTGGGCATCCTCCCACTGCCAAACTCTTGCCACCTGATGCCTGGAGGAAGAATGCCTCATCTTCCACCTTGGGACCTCCAACCACATGGGATCAATGTTGATTTCACCAGTTTCCTCATTTCCCGTCCCCCCACCTTATCCCAGATCCAACCATCCAACTCAGCACCACTCTCAGGTCCTACCTGTCAAAGTTCCTTACCACTTATCAACTCCACTCTTCGCTCCAATCTATCAAGGCGCTGGAAAAGCACAGCCGGTCAGGCAGCATCCGAGGAGCTGGAGCTTTGACGTTTCGAGCATAAGCTCTTTGTCAGGAATGGGACTACATTCCTGATGAAGAGCTCATGCTTAAAATGTCGACTCTCCTGCTCCTAGGATGCTGCCTGACCAGCTGTGCTTTTCCACATTTTCAACTCTGATCTCCAGCATCTGCAATCCTCACTTTCTCCTGGATATTACAGAGACTTAGTTGAGAGACGGACAGGACTGACAGCTCAACATTTTGTTGTTTTGGATGACGTAGAGAGGAAGGTAAAAAGAGATGGAGGAGTTGCAATACTAATCAGGGAGAATGTCACACCTCCATTCAGAGAGGACATATTGGAGGGCTTATCTGCTGAGGCAACATGGGTCGAGCTCAAAAATAAAACAGGTGCAATCACTCTGATAGAATTATACTATGGGCCCCCAACAGCCACCACGACACTGAGGAACAAATATGCAGGCAGGTTATGGAAATATACAATAACAACAAGGTTGTCATATCAGTGGCTTTAACTTTCCCAATATTGACTGGGATTCTCTTATAGCAAGAGGCTTAGACGGGATGGAATTTGTTAAGTACATCCAAGAGGGTTTCTTCAAATTGTAGTCCAATAGTCCAGTGGCCAGTCCAAATGAGAGGAGAGGCCATTCTGGACCCTGAAGAGGTGTGCATTTTAGAAACAGTGATCAAATTTCCTTAAGTTTTAAGATAGCTGTGGTTAAGGATAAGTCAGGGCCTTGCAAGCGGGTACTGAATTGGAGGAGGGCAAATTATGTCAGTATTAGGCAGGAGCTGGGGAGTGTTAATTGAGAGGAGTTGTTATTAGGTAAGTCCACATTTGATGAGGGAATTGTTTAAAGACCTTCTGGGGAGAATTCAGGACCAACATGTTCCAGTAAGGAGGTAGGACAAGGATGGCCCACAAGGGACCCTTGGATAATGAGTGGGGTTGTGAATTTAGTCAAAAGGGAAAAATGAAAGATATATAAGGTTTAAAAAGTAAAATCAGACAGGACCCGTGAGAAATGTATAGAAAACAATAAAGAACTCAGGCAGGGAATTAAGTGAGCAAGAAGGGGCCATGAGATTACCTTGGCAAGTAAGGTTAAAGAGAATCCAAAGGCATTGTGTAAGTATGCTAAAAATAAGAAGATGGCTAGGGACAATGTAGGACCACTCAAAGATAAAGGAAGGAACTTGTGCTTGGAGGCAGAGGATGTGAGTGAGATCCCAAATGAGTATTTTATGTTGGTATTCATTCAGGGGAAGGATATGGAGGGTAGTGGGATTAGTGTGGAGGGTGCTAATAGGCTAGGGCATTTTGGGATCAAGAAAGAAGTTGTGTTGGATCTCTTAAAGAGCATTAAGGTGGGTAAAACCCCAGTGCCTGATAGTATCTACCCCAAGTTACTGAGAGAGGCAAAGAGAGGAGATTGCTGGGGTCTTGGCCAAGATCTTTGTATCCTTGCTAACCACTGGGGAGGTCCCATGGATTAGTGAGTAGCTAATATTGTTCCTCTTTTCAAGAAGGGAAATAGGGATATTCTAGAAAATTATAAACCAGTGAATCTCACATTGGTGGTTGGGAAGCTATTGGAGAGAATTCTTACACACATTTCTTACATTCCTAATGAAATTCTTATATTCCTGATGAAGGACTTATCCCAAAATGTTGACTCTCCTGCTCCTCAGATGTTACCTTACCTGCTGTGCCTTTTCCAGTGCCACAATTTTCGACTCTCCAGCATCTGCAGTCCTCACTTTTTCTTTACGCGCATTTGGAAAATATGGCCTAATTCAGGAGAGTCCCTAATTAGGCCATGCTTTGTACAGGCTGGATCCTGCCTTACTAATTTGATTGAATTTTGAAGTGATGAAAATGATTGATAAGGGTAGAGCAGTTGATGTTGTCTAAATGGATCTTGGTAAGGCTTTCGACAAGGTCCCTCATGGTAGGCTCATCCAGAAGATTAAGACTCATGGGATCCACGGTGACTTGGTTGCTTGGATTCAGAATTAGCTTGCCCATAGAAGGCAGAGGGTAGTGGTGGATAGTGTTTTTTTCTGGCTGGAGGTCCGTGACTAGTGGGATCTGTACCGAGACCTCTGCTGTTTGTGATATATTTAAATGACTTGAATGAAAATGGGTAGGATAGTAAGTTTACAGATGATAGAAAGATCGGTGCAGTTGTGGATAGTGTAGAAGTTTGTCAAAGGATACAGCAGAATATATATCAGTTGCAGATACGGGCAGAGAAATGGCAGATGGAGTTTAATCTGGGTAAGTGTGAGGTCAAATGCTAAGGAAAAGTATGCAGTTAATGGCAGGATCCTGAACAGCATTGATGTACAGAGGGATCTTGGGTTCAAGTCTATAACTCTCCGAAAGTGGGCACGCTAGTAGATAGGTGGTAAAGAAGGTGTATGGCATGTTTGCCTTTATTGGTTGGGGAACTGAATATGAGAGTCAGGATGTCATGGTGCAGTTTTATAAGACTTTGGTGAGGCCACAGTTAGAGTACTGCATTCAATTCTGGTCATCACATTACAGGAAGGATGTGGAAGCTTTGGAGAGGGTGTCAAAAAGGTTTATCAGGATGCTGCCTAGATTAGAGGGTATGAGCTATTAAGAGAGGCTACAAAAACACGGGTTGTTTTCTCTGGAGTGGCAGATGCTAAGGGGAGACTTGAGCGAGGTCTATAAAATTATGAGATGCATAGATAGGGTTGACAGTCAGAATCTTTTTCCCAGAGTTGAAATGTCTAATACAAGGAGGCATGCATTTAAGGTGGAGGGGGCAAGTTCAAAGGAGATGTGAAAGGCAGGTTTTTGTTACCACAGAGAGTGGTGGGAGTGTGGAAAACACTGGGAAGGGGAGGGCTGGTGTAGACATATAGATAAGTATATGAATATGCAAGGAATGGAGGGATATGGACAAAGGGCAGACAGAAGGGATTTGTTTAATTTGTCATCACGTTCGGTAAAACATCGTGGGCTAACAACTCATTCCTGTACCGTACAGTTCTCTGTTCTAGGAGAACAAAGGAATCCAATTTACCCTAAATGCAGAAATTTTGGAGTCACACACAGATTCGAAATAAGAAGTGTCATATTAATTCTTCTCATGGTTAGTGATAAATAAAATCATGATTTGTTAACTAAAGAATACCAGGTTAAATTGGCTCATTGTAAAACATTGAGGCTTCATTGAGGTCTGGGAAAAGCAGTATCCATAAGGGAAGGGATCGTTTCTCAGGTGCAACCAACTGAGTGGGTGGGTGAACCAATTCATCCCTGGAATTTAACAGTTTGGGAATCCTCGGGTTGTAGCAACTTATTCAAGGAGTCATGATTGCAGCAATCTCCAGAACTGAGAGAGGCAGTCGTTGTCAAAACACCCTGCCTCTTCCCAATCGACACCCATTGATGATCCTGACCTCCTGCTCCTTTGAGTGTTCATCTCTCAGAATGTGTGACCCGTACATTTGGCAGGAACCTTCACTGCTCCTCAAACTCTCCAGTCTTGAACCTGGGTTTGGGTTGGTGCTGATTCTAACTTGCCCATTCCTGCTCAAACACTCCACCAAACGTGGTCTCCCAGGCCCCTTCTCAAATGGAACTAATCTCAAATGGAAAAGCTTTATTTTTTCTCCTAGACTTTAATTAATACCTTGTTTAAACAATTAATTTTAATGAATGCCTCTAGCCTTGATCTGTATTGATAAGAGTTTATTAAATGGCTAAGAACTTTTTGTTTTATTTTCTGGTGTCCTAATTGAAACCTATGTGGTACTTTGAGAAAGAATTAGAGAGAGATCGTCAATAACCAAACAATTATTTTTCAGTGGATCTCTTACTTTGATTTATTATTCTTTTCCTGATTGTCAACAATCCTCTGTTGATTACCCGTGTTGCCCACACGATTCCATTTCCTCCTTCACTTGAGATACGTCTGCACCCCTCAATAGCTCCTCACATTATACACTTTATCCCCACACATCTCAATTTACCTCCCCTCCCCTTGATTTAGCTGCACACCCCTCAATTTAAACTCCCACCTCTTAATTTACCCCATACTCATCAGCTTACCCCCATATGAATTGATTTACTCCCCACACTACTCAATTTACCCATCCACTTGATTTACTCCACTTGATGTTACACAAATTTACACTTCCCCCAGATTTTATCGCCACTGCTCCATTTGATCCGTTCAGCACTTGGCACCATGGCACCATTTAACCTTCATGTACTTCTGCTTGGTTTAACTCCTCTCATTCCACACCCTCTGCACTTACCTGTACTTCACTTCCCTCCTCCATTTAAACCTCTGGTCCATTTAAGATGGTCTACTCCTACCTGCTCCATTAAGCCCATATTACACATTAATCATCACCTAACAGTTCCTTTATTCCAATCACTCTAATGATCTACAATGGCTCTAAATCCACACACAGATATCCCCAACTGGTCATATTATTGGTCTCTCCACGGTTACGCAGCCTCTGCCATTGCTCTACTTACTGACACAAAATTAGCTCCAGGATTCACTGACATTTGGTTCAGTCTCGGTGGTGGAGCATGGTTCAGTCTCGGTGATGGATTGTGGCTCAGTCTCGGTGGTGGGGCGTGGTTCAGTCTCGGTGATGGATTGTGGCTCAGTCTCGGTGGTGGGGCGTGGTTCAGTCTCGGTGATGGATTGTGGCTCAGTCTCGGTGGTGGGGCGTGGTTCAGTCTCGGTGATGGATTGTGGCTCAGTCTCGGTGGTGGGGCGTGGTTCAGTCTCGGTGATGGATTGTGGCTCAGTCTCGGTGGTGGGGCGTGGTTCAGTCTCGGTGATGGATTGTGGCTCAGTCTCGGTGGTGGGGCGTGGTTCAGTCTCGGTGATGGATTGTGGCTCAGTCTCGGTGGTGGGGCGTGGTTCAGTCTCGGTGATGGATTGTGGCTCAGTCTCGGTGGTGGGGCGTGGTTCAGTCTCGGTGATGGATTGTGGCTCAGTCTCGGTGGTGGGGCGTGGTTCAGTCTCGGTGATGGATTGTGGCTCAGTCTCGGTGGTGGGGCGTGGTTCAGTCTCGGTGATGGATTGTGGCTCAGTCTCGGTGGTGGGGCGTGGTTCAGTCTCGGTGATGGATTGTGGCTCAGTCTCGGTGGTGGGGCGTGGTTCAGTCTCGGTGATGGATTGTGGCTCAGTCTCGGTGGTGGGGCGTGGTTCAGTCTCGGTGATGGATTGTGGCTCAGTCTCGGTGGTGGGGCGTGGTTCAGTCTCGGTGATGGATTGTGGCTCAGTCTCGGTGGTGGGGCGTGGTTCAGTCTCGGTGATGGATTGTGGCTCAGTCTCGGTGGTGGGGCGTGGTTCAGTCTCGGTGATGGATTGTGGCTCAGTCTCGGTGGTGGGGCGTGGTTCAGTCTCGGTGATGGATTGTGGCTCAGTCTCGGGTGTGGTTCAGTCTCGGTGGTGGAGTGTGGTTCAGTCTCGGTGGTGGGATGTGGTTCAGTCTCGGTGGTGGGGTGTGGTTCAGTTTCGGTGGTGGACTGTGGCTCAGTCTCAGTGGTGGGGTGTGGTTCAGTCTTGGTGGTGGAATGTGGCCCAGTCTCGGTGATGGACTGTGGTTGAGTCTTGGTGGAGTGTGGCTCAGTCTCGGTGGTGGAATGTGGTTTAGTCTCGGTAATGGAGTGTGGTTGAGTCTTGGTGGAGTGTGGTTCAGTCTCGGTGGTGGGGTGTGGTTCAGTCTCGGTGGTGGAATGTGGTTCAGTCTTGGTGAAGGAATGTGGCTCAGTCTCGGTGGTGGAGTGTGGTTCAGTCTTGGTGGTGGAGTGTGGCTCAGTCTCAGTGGTGGAGTGTTGCTCAGTCTCGGTGATGGACTGTGGCTTAGTCTCGGTGGTGGGGTGTGGTTCAGTCTCGATGGTGGAGTGTGGTTCAGTCTCGGTGGTGGAGTGTGGTTCAGTCTCGGTGGTGGAGTGTGGTTCAGTCTCAGTGGTGGGGTGTGGCTCAGTCTCGGTGGTCGGGTTTGGTTCAGTCTCGTTGATGGACTGTGGCTCAGTCTCGGTGGTGGAGTGTGGTTCAGTCTCGGTGGTGGGGTGTGGTTCAGTCTCGGTGGTGGAGTGTGGTTCAGTCTCGGTGGTGGGGTGTGGCTCAGTCTCGGTGGTCGGGTTTGGTTCAGTCTCGGTGATGGACTGTGGTTCAGTCTCGGTGATGGACTGTGGCTCAGTCTCGGTGGTGGAGTGAGGCTCAGTCTCGGTGGTGGAGTGTGGCTCAGTCTCGGTGGTGGAGTGTGGCTCAGTCTCGGTGGTGGAGTGAGGCTCAGTCTCGGTGGTGGGGTTTGGTTTAGTCTCGGTGGTGGAGTATGTTACAGTCTCAGTGGTGGGGTGTGGTTCAGTCTCGGTGGTGGAGTGTGGCTCAGTCTCAGTGGTGGGGTGTGGTTCAGTCTCGGTGGTGGAGTATGTTACAGTCTCAGTGGTGGAGTGTGGCTCAGTCTCGGTGGTGGTCTTGGTGGTGGAGTGTGGCTCAGTCTCGGTGGTGGGGTGTGGCTCACTCTCGGTGGTGGGGTGTGGTTCAGTCTCGGTGGTGGAGTGTGGCTCAGTCTCAGTGATGGAGTATGGTTCAGTCTAGGTGGTGGAGTGTGGCTCAGTCTCGGTGGTGGAGTGTGGCTCAGTCTCGGTGGTGGAGTATGGTTCAGTTTCGGTGATGGACTGTGGCTCAGTCTCAGTGGTGGGGTGTGATTCAGTCTCAGTGGTGGAGGGTGGTTCAGTCTCGGTGCTGGACTGTGGCTCCGTCTCAGTGGAAGCCTGTAGTTTAGTGTTGTTGGGAAACATGGTGCAGCAGCATGAAAATGGGGACAGACAATACAATTATTCAGAATGTGCCTGTGCTGTAAAATTGACATTGTCCTCATTGGCCAGTGTTAGCCAGATTAAGGCCACAGTGGTATCTACATCCCCAGTGAGACTGCATGCAAGAGCTGTGTGATATATGTTCTCCAGTTCGAATTGTATGTTCCATTGTTTTCATTGCTGAAATTATTTTGATGCTTTAAATTGCTTCCAGTTCTAAAACACAGAACACTGCACAGGGACAGACCCTTTGGTGGCACCATGCCCACAGCAATCTTGATGTCATTCTAAACTAATCCCAACTGCCTACACATAGTCTGCATCCCTCTAGTCCCTGCCTGTTCATGTGTCTGTCTAGCTGCCTTGCAAATATTGCTAACATAGCTGCTTCTGCCACCTCCCTTGTAGCACATTCCAGGCACCTACCACCCTCTGTGGAAAAAAAATTTGTTTTGCACATTTCATTTAAACTTTCTCTCTCTCACCATAAACCTATCCTCCCTAATATTTGATATTTCCACCCTCGAAGAAAGATTTCGACTATCTACCATCGACTATCCATGCTTCTCATAATTAAATGTACTTCTATCAAGTCACCCCTCGACCTTTGACGCTGTCACAAAAATATACCAAGTGTGTTCAACCTCTCCTTACAACTAATCGAGGCAACACCCTGGTAAAATTCTTTTGCTGCCATTTACTGCATAACTTCCTCTTGCACTTGACCTCCCAAAATGCTACACCTCACACTAGTCCAGATTAAACAACATCTGCCATTTCTCCATCCAACTTTCTAACTGATCTGTTTCTGCTGTATCCTTTGACAAGCTTCCTCCCTAGCCACAACTCCTCCAATTTTCATGTCATCTATCACCTACATTTGTATCCACATCATTTATCTATATTACAAACAACAAAGGTCCCAGCACTGATACTGGTGGAACATATAACAGACCTCCAGTCAGAAACAAACACTCCTCCACAACAACCCTCTGTGTTCTATGACCAAGCAAATTTTGCATCCAACTAACCAACATGTGACTTAATATTCTGGACCAGCCTACCATCAGTGATCACATCAAATGCATTAGTAAAGTCCACGGAGATAACATCCACTAAACTGTCCTCATCAATCACTTCCTCAAAAACATTCAATCAAATTGTAAGACAGGACCTCCCCCACATCAATGCTGCCTGACGATGCTGCCTGACCTGCTGTGCTGTTCCAGCAATAAAGTTTCAACTCCCCCACATCAAGCCATGCTGACTATCCCTCATAATTCCATTCTTTTCCAAATACAAGTCAATCCTGAATGTAAGAATCTGCTCTAAAGATTTCCTTCCCATTGATGTATGGCTGACTGGCCTATAATTTCCTGGATTGTTGCCTTTGCCTTTCTCAGGTAAATGAATAGACATTGTTTATTTATCAGTCTTCTGGGACCTCTCCTGTGGCTAAAAGAATACAAAGGTCTCTGTCAAGGCCCCAGCAAACTCCATTGCTTCCTTCAGTATCCTGGGTTAGAACCTATTAAACCATGAGGACTTATCTACCTTAATGTTTTTCAAGACACCCAACCTCTCTTCCTCCTTAATATTGATATGCCTAGAACAAACCGCTCTCTAATCTTACTATCTTGCACGTCCTTCTTTTTGGTGCGAAATACTCATTAAGCACAACTTTTGAGAAGATTTGTAGCTCAGGTTGAGGTTCTAGATATAGGTTTGCTCGCTGAGTTGGAAGGTTCATTTTCAGACGTTTCGTCACCATACTAGGTGACATCCGTCCGGTGGCTCACTGAAGATGTTACCTAGTATGGTGACAAAACATCTGAAAATGAATCTTCCAGCTCATTAAGGACCTCACATCCTCTGCCTCCACACATAAATTCCCTCCTTTATCTTTGAGTGGACTGACCATTTCCCGAGGTACCCTCTTGCTCATAACTGTAACTGTTTTGTAAATCCCCTGTCCCAATGTTACACAAGGAGCATGCTGTGCTTTCTGCAAACTCTGCACTGTGGTCCACATGATTGTGCTGTTGGTTTGTAATTCAGAGCCACAATGGAGCTGGTTGACTGTTTGCTTGGAAAGTAGGTTGAGAGCAGCAGCAGTAACAACTTGTTCTTGCAGGCGCTAGGAGGAATGCAGATACCCAGGTGAATATGCATTGGTACACCAACGTACTTAACTCCTTGTAAAGCTGACATGGCATTCAGTTGGAGCTCAGATTGTTTCTTGGTTTTGGGTGGCAGCTAAGAATCAGGCATAACCACTATGGGTCTGGAGTCACGTGTGAGCCAGACCAGGACATTACTGAACCAAACAGGATTCACCAGTTTGACACAACTGAGCTAACTTTTTGTTTTAAATTTTAGATTTTCATTGAATTCAACTTCCATTTCCATTATGGTGGGATTTGAGCTCAAGATTATTAACCCAGGGTCTGGAGACTGAACCACCACATTAGCCATGTGCCACTGCCTCCCCACATCTGGCTGTGTTGCATTAACCCTGTTAATAAGCTTTGTTTACAATCTGAACAAATGTCTGAGCTGTAAAAGGATCACTTTAAGGGAAAGTTCAAATTCACTTGAGAACAGTGTTTTCAAATTCCCATCCTCTATATGCCAGAGACATCACTAAGATTCAAATCTTTAGAGGGTTTGATTGTCTTGGTTGGGCCTTAGCAGCGGAGGGTGCTGAAAGCACCTTACAACATTTCACAGGATCCTTGAAGTTTTGAGGAAAATGTCTCAGGATTGTGATAATCTTGTATCTTGGGTTTGGGGAGCAGGTAGTCACTGCATCTGAGACCCCACAGAGTACTGGGGATGGAGGAGGCAGACACTGTACCCAGTGCTTCTCCCTGCAGCTAACTCTGGGCTTCAAACTGAACATTAGAATATTAGCAGTTAAACCACCAATACGTTTAACAAAATATTTGAATGTATTCACCTTTATTAGAGGCAGTAACTCATTTATTATGACCAGTGAATGGCTCCATTCACTCAGGAAGGAAAGCCATGCTTTACGTCAACATTAAATGCACCCCAACACACACACACACACACACACACACACACACTCTCTCTCTCTCTCTCTCTCTTCCTGCATCTGCAACCTGAGTCCTACATGGAGTGGGTCAATTCACAGCGCAGCCTGCAGCATATCCACTCACTGCACTGAAATACAGTGCACTATCTCTTTGAGGCTTGCTGGTAAAAATCAGCCATATTCATTCTCCCAATGTTGTGGGAATTGCCTCACTGCCTACCTTTTTTGTTCGAGAATCTTTTTTTGAATGGACCATAAATACCAGCCCAAGAACAACAATCACAGAATTCAGTCAATCCAGGACTTTCATAAGTCTCAATTAGTCAGCTATATAGTCAGCTATATAGTTACTCCGGGTTCAACAAATGCTGCTTTTGTCCCCAGTGTACTGCTAACTCTCTCTGTCAGGGTTACCCACATGGCATGCATTTTTGAGTTAACCAGAAAAAGGTCTGTGTCACCTAGCAGTACTGAGATCCAGAGGCTTCTGAATGTGACTCAGCTCCTCATTCAGAGTGGCATTTCCTCTCTCCATAGAGCGAGAAAAACTGCACTCTGTCTGACAGCTTCCTTTACCTTTCTTCAGATATGATGCAGCAATTTCCAGTCCTCAGCTCCGACAAGAGTTGGGACTGGAAACCACAATCATTGGGACCACAATCAGCATCACCAGTATTCATATTTATATTAAAGAACTGTTTAAATTTGTTAAACTGGGGAGAAAATGGGTGAAGGAGATACAATGTCAAATTTCAAAAGGAAATTGGAAACATGTTTGAGAGGGTTTGGAGGGCTCTGAGGAGAGAGCAGGACAATGGGACAAGTTGAAATTGGCACTAGAGTCAACAAACACGAGATGGGCTGAGTGATCTCTGATGCTGCGAGAATTGCTGATACTGTGATGCATGTTGACGGTGAAGGTTCTAGACCTTTGAAAGGGATAGTGTAATTATCAGACTGAGTCACAGACTCCAAGGGCACATGAAGGTGCATTGCCTGCACCTCGTGGAATAGTAACTATACACATGGCTGCCAATTCCCATCATTGTCTGTCTCGGGGGGTGAGGGAGGAGCACAATGAATGCTGCTGAAAGTTGGATTTTTCTGAAGTTAAACCATCTGCTGGAATTGTATCAACCTCCCCCCCACCCCCCACCCCAAAGTGTTCCAGGAAAGGAAAACAGTCCAGGATTTTTGATTGTCGATCAGTGGTAGCAGAAATCCAGGGGGATTTGCATTGCTTTCCTCTTCGTGTCATGTGGAGGAATGCACATGTAGGCCAACAGAATATATTTTACATTGTCCCAGAAGAGGTGTAGCATGGAGTTAGATATAGAGCACAGCTTGCTCTCCACTGACCCCACCAAATATTCCCAGGACAGTTATGGCACACGGTTGTATACAGAGTAAAGATTCCTCTTCACTGTCCACATTAAACATTCCCAGGACAGGTACACATCAGATCATATACACAGTAAAGTACAGTACAGGGTTAGATATAGAGTAAAGCTTCCTGTACACTGTCCCCCATCAAACACTCCTAGGACAGGGACAGCACCAGGTTAGGTACAGAGTAAAGCTTCCTTTACACCATTAACATCGAACAATCCCAGGACAGGGACAGCATAGGATTAGATACCGAATGAAACTTCCGGTACTCTATCCTCACCAGACGCTCCCAGGACAGGTACAGCACAGGTAAAAATCTGGAATATAGTGAAATAAGCTCGGGTATTTAATTTTCAGAGAGACTGAACAAAGTAAAATGATGAAAGGAATGTTGGCAGTAAGCTGAGGAAGTGTATTTGGATCAGTGTGTCAGGGAGCAATTGGGGTTCAGACACGTTAAGCCTACTATCCTTATAAGCACTGTCTATAGTGCTCGGTGCAGCTGAAGACATGGCCAGCAATGGTAGGGCTCTAAACATCAGGCTGTTTCAAGAGCAAAGCTGCAATGCTGGGTCATCTTCTTCTTCAGAGGACTGTACTGAAGGAGATGACAGAAGTCAGGAGAGGCAAGGCCATGGAGTGATTTGAAATCGAGACTTTACTTGAGCTGGAGTCAAGGTCAGTCAGTGCGCACAGTGATGACAGAGTAATGGTGTCAAAAGACATGGCCAACAGAGTTTTACTGGAATGTGGAAGCCAGTCAGGAAAGGGTATGTTCAGGCAATGGATCACCAACGTACAATGTTCAAGACTTTGGAACATCCTGAGGGCATGAAAGTTTTTCCTTGCATCCCAGAAACTGTAACATTAAAACCATGAGTAGGCTTCTCAGCTCCTCAGAGAAACAGGAGGAGACCCTTTAAGCTCCTTGAGTTTGTTACATAAGGACCATGTTGAGACTAGTTTTGCATTAAATGTATGGGTTAAATGTTTGATACAGTAGGAAAATTACATCTGTTATAACCAATTCTGCATGGATGATTAATGAGTTCTTGTAATGTTAGTTGTCAGGAGAAGACTAATATTGGTCCAATTTCAATTAGCTACTTGTGAAACATTTTTCCCCCCATTATCCCCCTTATTCCCTCACCAGTTTCCATCATCCTCCCTCTGCATCTGCTCCCTTCCATCTCCCCCTCTTCTCCCTTCCCCACCTCCACCACCCCCCACACTTATTATTTTAGAAACTTGATCAGATGGTTCCCCAAATTCTCAAAATTCAAGGGGATACAGGTCACAATTATGAAACCTTTCTGAATAATTTGAATCTTCTCGGCCTGGTGTTATACTGCCAAACCTATGTGACTACAAGTTGTCAGTGGATTTAACAATGTATGTTAAGCAGGAAGTGTTTGGACATTTCCTGCTGGAAAAATACAGGCAACATTTTGCTTGAAGACTGAAATGAAATGTCCACCTCTCAGTCAGTGCCCAGGACTCATTCATTGGTAAAGAGAAGTCCAATGGACAAGTTTGTGTGCATAGTTGAGTCGGTCATTGGGTAAGTTGATTCAGGTTGGTTCATGTCTGGTCGGACAATGCAAAAGGAGCAACAACCAGCCACTGCTGACTGGGAGTGAAGGATCAGATGGAAGTGGATTAGTACATGGCGATAGACTGGACCTCAAAGGTCTCCTGTACGAGCAACAAACACGCATGTTTGACCAGTGGAGAATAGATCATAACCATGAGGCTATTCCACAGCTCGAATTCACTGAGCGCTCCTTGTAAATGGGTTAACAGCTACAAGCCTCCCTGCAGGGCTCTCTGCTCATCCTCCATGCAGCAGAGAACAAGCCACAGGAGCCAATCTTCATGGAGCTTTCCTGTCTGGGCTCATGGTTCAGAACAGCTAACTGCAAATTGCTTTCAGTTCTAACCTTCTCTCTTCCATCAATGACACCTCCTCCTTCTTGCACACTCCACCCCAATATTTTCTCTCAACTATGCTTTATGAATGAAGAGGGTTCAGTCATTCAAAATGATGGTTTGTCATGGGATGCAGCAGTCCATGAAAGCCATCTACAATAGAGTTTGTAATTTGTACAGGTTTAAAATGATCGTCATGCACCATTAACAGCAGAAATTTGGGAAGCCATGTTTGGATTTCAGGGGAAACAAAACAGCTGGCAATCGAAAGGTGACATAACATTCTCGATGGATGTTAAGACCTTTCCAAATTGTCCTTGTTTTTACATGTGTACAAAGTCCTGGTCACACGAAGATTGGCAGTTGATTTAAGATGACCATGTGACCTGTCCATCTCTCTTTCTCTCTCTTCGCCCTCTCAGTGCACATAGTGCAGCCAGTAAATCACATTGAACAAGCCAAACGTTATGGGAAACACCACCCGGGACCATTTATCGATGGCGCTAACATCCGTCAACTTTGGGATCTTCAGCTTGAGTTTGGAGGACCGGCGACGGAGGCGGCTCTTGGTGGGGTCACGGTCTATGTTTCGCTCTCTGGTGCTCAGCCCTAGACCATCTCTGGATCCGACTCGACGGAACTGGATCCCAGAGCTGTCAAAGGACATGACGGAATTGCGTGAATCGCTCACACTGCTAGCAACCTCTGATGGGAGGACTTCATCGTTCAGTTCCAACGTGCTCAGGAGGATATTTCCATGTGCATCAACCTATATGCAGAAAGAACACAGCTTCAGGGTTATTCATATCACACATCCCTTCATACCACTCGAGTCAAAAGCAACCATTCTCAGCTCTGCAGTGTGGAGTTGCAATCGAGGTTAGGTTCACTGCTGACTGGTACAGTATCATATTCACAACTCCTATTCATGATCTGAAGGCACAATCCTGCTACAATTAAAGCTGGATTCAAAAGTTACTTCCAGGAATGATGATCATCACTGAGAAAGCCCATTAGAATCATGAGAGTCAGGACAGCATAGAGTCAGAGATCCATTACACCACACACTGAGGCCATTTAGTTCACTGAGTCCATGCTGGCTCTCTGTATACTAAACTCTGAGTCTCTTTCTTCCACTCTATCCCCATACATTTGTTAGTGTATTCCCCATTCAGTAACTGAATTTAAATAATTGACTGTCTTCACTTCCTCAAAGGCAGTGAGTAACAGGTTATTATCACTCGCATTTTTTGTATATAATATTCCTCCTCACATTCTACACCTCCCCCACATCTCTGACTCAAAACCTATTACCCCTTATCCTTGTACCATCAGACAATGGGAACAATCTTTCCTTATCTATCATCTCCAAACCTTTCCTCATCTTGTCAACTTCAATCAAATCTCCCCTAAGTCTCTTTCACTCCATGGAGAACAATCAAGCCTTGTCACTAAACTCCTTCATCCCTGGAGCAATCTGGTAAATCTCCTCTGCATCAAAGGTCCCTCACATCCTTCCTGAAGTTTTGGGACCGGAACTGGACCCAATGTTCTAGTTGTGGCTGCCCTGATCTTTATAAAGGTTCAGCAAAACTTCTTTGCTTTAGTATCAAAAATCTCTATTAAGGAAACATCAATACATAGAAACACAGAAAATAGTTGTTGTAGATCATTTGGCCGCCCAACTATTCAATACAATCATGGCTGATCATGCAATCTCAGTATCCCAATCCTGCTCTCTCCCCATACCCTTTGATCCCTATTAACTGCAAGGGCTATATCCAGCTCCTTCTTGAAAATATCTGATGAACTGGCCCCAACAGTTTCCTGTGGGTGAGAATTCCACAGGTTCACAACTCTCTGAGGGAAGAAATTCTTCTTCATCTCAGTCCTGAATGGCTTCTCGCTTATTCTTAGACTGTGACCCTAGTTCTGGACCTCTTCAACATCGGGAACATTCTTCCCACATCTAGCCTGTCTTGTCACATCAGGATTTTATATGTTTCTATGCAATCACCACATATTTTTGTAAATTCCAGTGAGTACAAGCCCAGTCGATCCAATCTTTCTTCATATGTTAGTCATGTCATCTGGGAATCAGTTTGCAAGACTCCCTCAATAGCAAGAATATCCTTCCTCAGACTAGGAGACCAAAACTGTACTCAATACTCAAGGTGTCACCAAGGTCCTGTATAACTGCAGCAAGACTAGAATCATAGAGTCATAGAGATGTACTGCACGGAAACAGACCTTTCGGTGCAACTCGTCCATGCCGATCAGATATCCCAACTTAACCTAGTCCCATTTGCCAGCACTTGGCCCATATCCCTCTAAACCCTTCCTATTCATATAGCCATCCAGATGCCTTTTAAATGTTGCAATTGGCTCTTTCCTGATGAAAGGCTTTTGCCCGAAACATCGATTTTCCTCGGATGCTGCCTGACCTGCTATGCTTTTCCAGCACCACTCTAATCTAGACTCTCCTAGACTCAAATCCTCTTGCTCTGAAGGCCAGCCAGCATGCTACTAGCTTTCCTCACTGCCTGCTGCATCTGCATGTTAACCTACAGAGACTGTTCCACCATGACACCCAGGTCTCATTGCACCTCACCTCTTCCTAAACTGCCATCATTCAGATAATAAGCTGCCTTCCTGAATTTGCAACAAAAGTAGACAACCTCATATTTATCCACATTATTTTGCATTTTCCAAGTGTTTGCCCACTCAGCTAGCTTGTCCAAGTCACCCTGCAGCCTCTTAGCATCCTCTGCACAGCATACACTGCCACCCAGCTGAATGTCATCTGCAAATTTGGAGATATTAGTTAAATTCTTTTACCCAAATCATTGCTGTATATTGTGAAAAGGTGGGGGTCCCAGCACTGAACCCTGCAGTACCCCACTTGCCACTGCCTGCCACTCTGAAAAGGAGCCATTTATTCCAACTGTCTGCCAATGAGTTCTCTATTCGTATCAATACATTACCTCAGATATTAGGAGCTTTAATTTTTCTTACTAATCTCTTGCACAGAACCTTGTCAAAATTCTTTTGAAAGTCCAGATACACAACATCTACTGATTCACCCTTGTCCACTCTATTGGTCACACGCACCAAAAACGTTGAAGCACAGATACGATAGGATTAACTAATCACTTTTTCAATGTGTCCTATCAACTTCAATGATTGATGCCCATGATCCCTCAGGTCACTCTGTCACTGAAAACTCTTTCAAATTAGGATATTCATTCTATGTTTTCAAAATAAAAATTACTGCTGGCCACCATTTATTGCCCGTCCCTAGTTGCCCCTGAGAAGGTGGTAGTGAGCTGTCTTCTTGAACTGCTGTAGTCCACCAGTAGGTTGATCCATAATGCCCTTAGGGAGGGAATTCCAGGATTTTGACCCAACAACAGTGATGGAATACTGATATATTTCCAAGTCAGGATGGTGAGTGGTGTGGAGGGGAACTTGAAGGTGGTGGTTTTCTCATATATATGCTGCCCTTATGCTTCTGGATGGAAGTGGTTGTGGGTTTGTAAGATGCTGTCTGAGGTTCTTTGGTGAATTTCTGCAGTGCATCTTGTAGATCGTACACACTGTTGCTACTGAGCATCGGTTATGGAGGGAGTGGATGCTTGTGGATGTAATGCCAATCAAGCAATCTGTTTTGTCCTGGATAGTGTCAAATCTTTGAGTGTTGTTGGGACTGCACTCATCCAGGCAAGTGGGGTTTATTCAATCACACTCCTGACTTGTGTCTTGTAGACGGTGGACAGACTTTGGGAAGTAAGGAGGTGAGTTGCTAACCACAGTATTCCTAGCCTCTGACCTGCTCTTGCAGCTACTGTGTTCATTGGGTGAGTCCAGTTGAGCTTCAGGTCAATGATAACCCCAGTTGATAGTGTTGATCGAGGGGGATTCAGTGATGGTAACACCATTGAATGTCAAGGAGGGGTGGTTACATTGTCTCTTATTGGTGATGGGCATAGCCTGACATTTGTGTGGCAGAAATGTTATTTAACAGTTGTCAGCCCAAGCCTGGACATTGGCCAGATTTTGTTGCATTTGAACATAGACTGCTTCAGTATCTGAGGAGTCGTGAATGTTGCTGAAGATTGTGCAATCATTGGTGAATACTTCCACTTCTGACCTTATGATGGAGGGAAGGTCATTGATGAAGTTGCTGAAGATGGTTTGGCCTCAGACACTGCCCTGAGGAACTCTTGCAGAGATATTCTGGAGCTGAGATGACTGACCTCCAACAATCATGACCATCTTCTTATGTGTCAGGTCTGATTCCAACCACTGTTGACATCAATCAAATATTGACATTTCCTATGCCTTCTTTTAAAATGTATCTCCTGTATTAAATTCCATCTGCCTCTTGTTTGCCGATTCTGCTCATCTTTCTATGTCCTATTGAAGTTTGCCTCACTGTTTGCCACATCTCCACATTTGGTATCACCAGCAACTCTTGAAATTTTGTTCTATGTTCCAATGTCCTACTCATTAAATTGTAGCAAAAAAAAAGTAGTCCAGCACTGTCCCTTGGTGAACACCACAACCTACTATCCTGCAGTCTGACAACCAACCAGCTACTGTGACCTATCGTCTCCTTCCCTTCAGCCAATAATTTCATCCAAGCTACTGACACTGATTCCTACTGCATACGACTCAAATTTGTTAGCCAGCCTTTTCTGTGATACTTTGCTGATGGCTTTAAAATTCATATAAATAGCTTCCACTACATTCCCTTGATCAGCCTTCTCTAGCTCTTAGTTCATCAACAAATATATGGTCTATCTTTTACAAATGTCTTCAGCAACATGGTCTGTCTTTTACAAATGTCTTCATCAACATGGTGTGTATTTCACAAATCTGCTGTTAGATCTCCTAAATGAACTCAAATCTTTCCTAGCATCTGTTTACTTCAACAGAATAGATTTTGGAATTTTATAAGGATGCTGTATTGCACCAAATCACTAATGTATTTGTACTGTGCTGTGTATAAGAATGAGGCCAGATAAGATTCCTTGAATTACACATGATGACGGTTGGTTTTATTGCTAATCAGGGGAGGCGATAGACTAGTGACCTTAACGCTAGAGACCCAGATAATATTTGGGGATTTGGGTTCAAATCCCAATTTTGAATTTGAGTTCAATAAACAATCCTGGAATTAAGAGTTTAATAATGACCATGAATTAATTCCTGAATATCAGAAAAGCACATCTAGTTCATTAATGTCCTTTCGGGAGGAAAATTGCCATCCTTATCATGTCTGGTCTACATATAACTCCCAACGACAGCAATATGGCCGACTCTTAAGTGCCCTTTAGGCAATTAGGGATGGGGTAATAATGCTGGCTTAGCCAGTGATGGCCTCATACCATGAATGAATTTTTAAAAAAGCCCATGCCAGCAAGGAAAATGCAACTTGCTGATGAAAAAAATATAGAAAAGTCCCTAAAGATTCACTGATAACATTTGCAGTTGAGAGTTGCTTTGAGGTTTTGAAAAGTATATTCCTTTTCCCCTGGGCAAGGCCTTTTAGTTGAGGTTCTATCCATTATAAGATTGTAGACCTACTTTTTTTCTCAGTAACTTTCAAAGCTTAGCTTGTTAATTAGAGAGAGATGGTCACTCCAGCAGCTTGTGTCTTCTCTGACTAACTTCACCCCTGCCATCTTCCATCAGGTTGCACCTGGCATTGTCTCCTTTTTCCTCACTTGATGATTTCCCACCTTATGGTAGATGGAACCCTCAGCCATGTCCGACCTATCTCCTGCACTTCAGTTCTTGCCCCTTCCCCTACCTCCCAGAACAATAATTGGGCTTCCCCTGCCCTCACCTGTCTCTGCATTCACTGCCACCTTTAGCATGACCATAGAATCACTACAATGTGGCAACAGACTCATGTTCTACCCTATTACTCTACATTGCAGCTGACTCATGCACCTAACCAACACATCCCTGAACACTATGGGTAGATTTAGCACGGTCAATTCCCCGAACCCGCACATCTTTGGATTGTGGGAGGAAACCTGAACACCCAGAGGGAACCCACACCAACATGGGGAGAATGTGAAAACTCCACACGATCGCCTGAGGGTGGATTTGAACCTGGGTCCCTTGCACTGTGAGGAAGCAGTGCTAACCATTGAGCCACTGTACCTCCCTCAAACACATCTTCCCTTCCCCTCAGCATTCTACAGGGACCATTCCCTCCATGATTCTCTGGTATCTCCTTCATCATTCCTTATGCTCCCTATCTCCCCCATGGCATCTTCCCATGCAATTGAGAAGGTGTAAAATTTGCTAATTCATGAAGGCCTCGAACACACCTTCCAAGTAAAGCAGCATTTCACTTTTATTTATTTCAATCAAGTCTACTGTATTTGCTGTTCACAGTGTGGTCTCTTTTACATGACCAGATTAAGTAACCGCTTTGTGGAATGCCTCCTCTGCATTGGTAGGAATGACCCCAACCTCCCAGATACTTAGTATTTCAATAAGCCAACTTACTTGGTCTCATCCAACATTTCTGTCTTGGGCCTGCTGCATTGTTCCAACAATGCACAACACAAACTCAAGGAACAACACTTCATTTTCTGCCTAGGAACTTTATAGCTCTCTAGAATCGATACTGAGTTCTACAAGGTGGAGTATGAACTTTGTCCTTCATTTTGATCCCACCACCCGCCTACTCTCTCAGTTGCATTTTGTTTGTGTGTTGAAGGCTTTGCTCACAGCAGAGTGGACCCTGTACTTCCTTTTCGTACTTACTGTTTAAAACCTATTTTACATTTCTATCTCTCCTTCACCACCATCAGTATTTTTGTTTGTCTTTTGCACTGGGCCCCCTCACCATCTGTTCCACTCACTCCTGCTCTGCCTCCGTCAAAAGTACCAAAACAAAAATTCCAACCCCTTTTAGTTCTGAAGAAGTCTTACCAGACTCAAAACGTTAACTCTGTTTCTCTCTCCAGAGATGCTGCATATTTCCTGAGTTTCTCCAGCACTTTGATTTTTTTCAATTTCAGATTTCCAGCATCTGCAATATTTTGCTTTTAATAAAATGACAACATATAACAACATTACAATATTTGGATACTTTTTCAGGATGGTTGTTTCTAAAACCTTACACCGCATCTGAAGTTAAACTGACCAGCCTAAAAAGCCTTTAAGGTCCTTGGTATGCCACATCAACAGCATAACCTTCATTAGTCCTCTCTGTTGCCACTTTAATAAACTCCTCCAAATTAATTAAACATAATTTGTCCTTAAGAAGTCCAGGCTGGTTGTCTTTAGTTTTTAACTCATATTTGCCTAGCTGACTGTTAATTCTGTCCAATGCTAGTGTTTGTCAAAGCTTAAAATGTAGGGCAAATCCAACCTGGCCAATTACTGCCCCATCAATCTTCTCTTGATCAGAAGAAAACTGATAGAAGGTGTCATCAACAATGCTATCCAGCAACAACCTGCTCAGTCACACTCAGATGGGGTTCTTCCAGGGCCACTCAACCAGAAGCGGCAGATACAAATCACTACAAATGCTGGAGGAAACATCACAGAAGCGCTTCACAGGAGGCTCCCAAGCACTGAGGATGTCACCTAGACAGGGGACGAAACGTCTGCAACACAAATTCCCAGCTCGGCCAACAGAACCACAACAGGGCCACTCAGCTCCTGACCTCATTACAGCCTTGGTTTCAAAGCCTGACCACCATCTACAAGGCACAAGTCATGAGTGTGATAAAGTACTCTCCACTTGTCTGGGTGGGTGCAGCTCAAATAACATACAAAAAGCTTGACATAATCCAGGACAAAGCAGCCTGCTTGACTGGCACAACATTTACAAACATTCACATCCTCCACCACTAAAGCTCAGGAGCAGCAGTGTACCTACAGGCTTCACTGCAGATCTTTACCAGAGTTCCCTAGACAACAACTACCAAACCCATAGTCACTTCTATATAGAAGGACAAAGGCAGCAGATACATGAAAATACCACCATCCAAAAGTTCTCCTCCAAGCCATGCACCATCCTGACTTGGAAATACATCACTGTTTCTTCACTGTCGCTGGGTCAAAATCCTGGAACTCCCTCCCTAATGACGTTGCGGGTTTACCAACAGCACATGGACCGCAGCAGTTCAAAAAGATAGCTCACCCCCACCTTCTCAAGGGCAACTAGGAATGGGCAATAAATGCTGGCTCAAATAGTGATGCCCACATTCCCTGAAAAGACAAATATGAATCTGACCTGCACTGTAATTGGTGTACTTAGTCTAAGTGTAATTTGGTGCACTCTCAGATGCAGTCCAGAAGCTGCAATCTGATGCTATACACAGCAAATGTAATGCACCCAGTATGTAATCTGGCACTGTCTTGATCTGCCACATTCAGAGGCAGTCTGGAGGCACGGTGGCACAGTGGTTAGCACAGCTGCTTCACAGCGCCAGAGACCCGGGTTCAATTCCTGCCTCAGGTGACTGACTGTGTGGAGTTTGCACATTCTCCCTGTGTCTGCGTGGGTTTCCTCCGGGTGCTCCGGTTTCCTCCCACAGTCCAAAAATGTGCAGGTTAGGTGAGTTGGCCATGCTAAATTGTCCGTAGTGTTAGGTGAAGGGGTAAATGTAGGGGAATCGGTCTGGGTGGGTTGCGCTTCGGCAGGTCGGTGTGGACTTGTTGGGCCGAAGGGCCTGTTTCCATACTGTAAGTAATCTAATCTAAATATGTTAGTCCACAATTCAGTATCTCAGCTAGTTCACAAATAAATCAGGCAGCCTGCTATGAAGTACAGTCTGCACTCATGGTCTGTCTGATTTCAGGAAATATATTTAAACATCTGTATCTGTATCAAGAGTGTCATGCTGGAAGAGCACAGCCAGTCAGGCAGCATAAGCTATTCATCAGGAAGGAGGCTTGTTAGCCAAGGGGGCTGAGATAAATGGGAGGAGGATGGGGCTGGGGCAGTGGAGAGGTAGCTGGGAAAGCAATAGATAGATGAGGGTGGAGGAAAAGGTGATAGGTCGGAGAGGAGGATGGAGAGGATAGGTGGGAAGGAAGATGGACAGTTAGGACAGATCAAGAGAGCTGTGCCGAGTTTGAGGGTTGGATCTGGGAAAAGGTGGGGGAGGGGAAATGAAGAAACTAGTGAAATCCACATTGATCCCGAGGTGGAAGATGAGGCGTTCTTCCTCCAGGTGTTGGGTGGTGAGGTAGCGGCAAAGGGGGAGGCCCAGAACCTGCATGTCCTTGGGGGAGTGGGAGGGGGAGTTAAAGTGTTTGGCCACGGGCAATGGAGGAGGCCCCCAGATCCAGACCACATGGGACTGAATGCTCCTCCTGTCTCACAAGGCTTTTTGTTGCCATCTGACTCTTGTATGCTGTTGAACAGGGGTCGGTTTGAATTCCGTAAAACCAAAGCACTAAATGGTCTCAGGACTGGTCTGCGATTAACTCTGCCTTGCGTGGGTCAATATCTCCATCAGGTAATACCCAAAATGGTACAACCATTTGATTTGCTCTGTATTTCATTATAATCTCAAAGGATATAGGCTGTGGAATTATCTGTGTATATCATTACAATCTAGAATAATACAGACTTTGGATTAACTGTATTACAATCCATAAAGTGCTTCGTGTGAAGACTGCCCTCTCTTTGGAAGATATGGATGTGACAGAAGTTCGGTCAGCCAGAGGTGAATAGCAGCATTGCCTCCCCCTTTCCCTGTATCCCCACTCACTCTGGTGTTGCCAAGCCGTCCCCTCTCCGTGTTGCTTTTGCTGGTTTTCCCCATTGGCTTCTTTGGTTGGGCTGGGACTTTGCCGAAGAAGATGTAATTGACAAAGGCATACTCCAGCAAGGCGAGGAACACAAAGACAAAGCAGCCCATCAGGTAGATGTCAATGGCTTTCACGTAGGGGATCTTCGGGAGGGTTTCCCGTAGGTGGGTGTTGATGGTGGTCATGGTCAGCACAGTGGTAACACCTGGATCAGAGGCAAGGTGAAGCGTGGTTAAAGATTTCAGACAAACTTTGTGTTTACCCAGCTCCTTCCAACTGCAGTATTAACCCATTGCCCATCTGGTACAGACTTGTACAGATCAGCTTTCTCTGGGTTCAATCCCAGTGCCAGCACAGCAATCATTTGGTGCACTACAACTGATCATTGTTCCTTGGCCAAGGACAGGAAAGGAGCATTCAATAGCAACCTTTGAGACTGCTCAGTGGTTAGCATGTTGCCTCATAGTGCCAGGGACCTGGGTTCGAGTCCAATCATGGGTGACTGTCTGAGTGGAGTTTGCACATTCTCCCCGTGTCTGTGTGGGTTTCCTCCGGGTGCTCCAGTTTCCTCCCACAGTCCACAGGTGTGCAGGTCAGGAGAATTGGCCATGCTAAATTGCCCATAGTTGTTAGGTGCGTTAGTCAGGGTAAATGCAGGGGAATGGTCTGGATGAGTTGCTCTTCAGAGGGTCGGTGTGGACTTGTTGGGCTGAAGGGCCTGTTCCATACTGTAGGGAATCTAATCTAATCAAAAAAACTTCAGATATGTCAGGGTGCTTTAGAGACAAAGGACCACTGTCCAAGTAGTGATCGACAGTTTGGATGTTGGAGAGTGACGTTACTAGGATACCCTTTGGCAAGCATTATTCAAGCCCTCAACCATGTGGGCGGCACGATGGCACAGTGGTTAGCACTGCTGCCTCACAGCGCCTGAGACCCGGGTTCAATTCCCGCCTCAGGCGACTGACTGTGTGGAGTTTGCACGTTCTCCCCGTGTCTGCGTGGGTTTCCTCCGGGTGCTCCGGTTTCCTCCCACAGTCCAAAGATGTGCAGGTCAGGTGAATTGGCCATGCTAAATTGCCCGTAGTGTTAGGTAAGGGGTAAATGTAAGGTGGATTGCGCTTCGGCGGGTTGGTGTGGACTTGTTGGGCCGAAGGGCCTGTTTCCACACTGTAATGTAATGTATGGTGGTGCAGAAACCAATGGTCTCCTTTTGTGCTTTAAGTATTCTGGGATTATGGGGTGGACAGAGACCAAGCAACAAGGGTATTATGGGATTTCCCTGAAGAATAGTCCATTCACTCCCTCTAACCCCCACCCCTGCATCCGATGATCCTGGTCATATGGGATGTGGGGATGATGCAGGTTTGATTGGTTGTAACTCACCAAGGGCCACTCGTGCAGCTGAAGCATCATAATTGATCCAGAAAGAGACCCAGGACAGGATGGTGATAAGGATCGATGGCATATAGGTCTGCAGAATAAAATAGCCAATGTTCCTCTTGATTCGAAAACTGAGTGACAAGCGAGGATATGAACCTGGCAGCAACAGAACATGAAATAATCAGGGGGCTGGTAAAGGTTAGATACAGAGTAAGCTCCCTCTACCCTGTCCCCATCAAAAACAACCAGGATAGGTACAGCACAGGGTTAGATATGGAGTACAGCTCTCTTTACATTGCCCCATGCAACACTCCCAGGACAGGGATAGTACAGGGTTAGATACAAAATAAAGCTCTCTCTCCACTGTCACCATCAAACGTTCCCAGAACAGGGACAGCACGGGGTAAGATAAATAATAAAGCTCCCTTATTTTAAAACTGTAAGTCAAGAGCTGTCTACACTGACACCAGCAATACTTAGAGACACAGGAGCTCAGATGGTATAAATAATAACATAAATCTTCCAACATATTACCTGTCGCAAAAACGACCTCCTTTGATAGCAAGCTCAGTTTGACAATTGTGAACTGAGGGAGTTCAAGGTTGTCTACCCCAGTCACGGCTGCATCATCACCTTCCCAGTGAAACACAATATCATCTGTCGTGTATCCATCTGCAAAGACAGTGTAGAAAGAGTCAGCCGACGACGTTCCTTGCTGGTAACAGGTCCAGTATGTGCAACGCAGCAGATATTAACCAGAGCCTGAACCTCAGCCTATAACAGTTTTTTATGTTAAATACCAAAAATGCTAATGACCTCGCCACGATTTTTCAAGCAGTAGATTCACATTGACATGAGAAAGATAGATGAAGGAGCTGTTTGAATAAGTTTGATCAGAATCCACAAGTCTTCATTCACAAGGTTAAGCCAGACTGCTGTCTATTAATGGGGTGAGCTAATAGGTGCCAGGTAAAGTTCAGTTCAAAGACATTTGACATCAGACTCATTGGTATAAAGATCATCAGTGACAGTGTAAAATAATGGCATCTATTTGAAAGGGTGTGCAGAGGACAGAAGTGGAAAAGTATAGAAGCTGTTAAAAATGTCAGGACAGTTTGTGAGCAGTTAATAAAACATAGTTTTCTAGTCTATATGAATAGGGGCATAGGGGAAAATAAGGAGGGAGTGTGGTAGGGAATATGGGAGGGAGTGTGGTAGGGAATATGGCAGGAAGTGTGGGAAGGTGTGCAGAAGGCAGTGCGGGAGGGTGT
>NC_057724.1:2104257-2123687 GCF_004010195.1 Chiloscyllium plagiosum
GGGAGAGTAGGAGGGAGTGCGGGAGGGAGTGCGTCGGAGAATGCGGGAGGGAGTGTGGGAGGGAGTGCAGGAGACAGTGCGAGAGGGAATGCGGGAGGGAATGCGGGAGGGAATGTTGGAAGGGACGTAGGAGGGAGTGCAGGAGGGAGTGCGGGAGGGAATGTAGGAGGGAGTGCAGAAGGGAATGTAGGAGGGAGTGCAGGAGGAAGTGTAGATTAGATTTCCTACAGTATGGAAACAGGGCCTTTGGCCCGACAAGTTCACACCGACCCTCCGAAGAGTAACCCACCCAGCCCCGTTCCCCTACCCTATATTTACCCTTGACTTACACTACGGGCAATTTAGCATGGCCAATTCACCTGACCTGCACATCTTTGGATTGTGGGAGGAAACCGGAGCACCCAGAGGAAACCCACACAGACATGGGGAGAATGTGCAAACTCCACACAGAGGTGGGAATTGAACTTGGGTCCCTGGTGCTGTGAGGCAGCAGTGCTAACCACTGAGCCACTGAAACTAGGTAGACCATCTGGCATCAATGTAGCCACCTGCAGTGACAGTGGTAAAAAACCTCCTCAGTAAAATCTGGAGGCTAGTGCTGTCTCACAGACTAGGCAGAAACAGCCTGACAGAGTCATACTCACAGAATTGTACCTTACAATGTCCCAGACATTACCATTACCATTCCTGGATATATCCTGTCTCACCGACAGGACAGTCCCAGCAGAGATGGTGGAACAGTGTATAGAACAACCTGATTATCCGAACATGACAGGCGAGGAGTATTTTGTTCGGATAACTGTGCGTTTGGATAACTGATTGTTCAGATAACAGATAACGGGACCTTGAGATCTCTGAAATTTGGACAATTGATGCTCAGATAACTGAGGTTGTTCTGTATACAGTTGGGAGGGAGTTGCCCTTCAAGACCTCAGCATTGACATGTAACCCCATGGTCAAATAAGTCTAAGGAAACCTCATGCTGATTACAACGCACTGTCCTCCCTTGGCCAATGAATCGGTAATCTTCCACATTGAACAACACTTGGAGCAAGCACTGAGGGTGGCAAGCACATAAAATGTCCTCTTGGATAAGGAATTTCAATGTCCATCACCATCAGCAGCAATACTACTAATCGAGCTGGTTGGGTCGCCAAGGACATAGCTGCTAGACAGGGTCAACGGCAGGTGGTGAGATGACCAACTGGAGGGATAAATATGCAGTCAGGTCTTCTATAATATGATGGCTGTGTTTTTGTGCAACGACATGTTGTAGAAAAATCATGCTTTAAAACAGCGCTTAAAGTGTTGGCGCTGTAATTGCGTTACTGCCAACATACATTTTAAAAGTTTGCGCTGTAGAAACAGCATCTGCAATTCGTCAATCGGGTTACAGCGAATGCGCATTGACGAAATGCACGTTATAACATAACGACCTGTACTTGACCTCATCCTTGACGATTTGCCAGCTGCAGCTGCACTTACCACGACAGTATTGGTACAACCTTTACATTGAGATTTCCCTCCATCCTGTTACGTGAGACTATCACTGTGATCAATGGGACGGACATCGACAGATCTAACAATTCAAGACTAGGCATCTATGAGGTGTTATGGGCCAACAGCAGCAGAATTGGACTTCAGCACAATCTTCAACCCCATTGCCCAGCATATCCCCTACTCAACCATTACCAACAAGCCAAGGGGATCACCCCTGGTTCAATGGTGAGGGTATGCCAGGAGCAGCACCAGGCATACCTGAAAATGAGGTGTCAACCTTGTGATGCCACAAAACAGAACCACTTACATGTCAAATAGCATAAGCAGCAAGTTCTAGACAAAGCTAAGCAATCCCACAACCAACACCAGAGCTAAGTTCTGCTGTCCTGCGACATCCAGTCATGAATGGTGGTGGACAATTAAACAATTCACAGAGAAGGAGAGTCACAAGTATCTTCATCCTCAACAATGGAAGAGTCCAATGCAAATGAGAAGGCTGAAGCATTCACAGGAATATGCGGCCAAAAGTGTCGAGTGGATGATCTATTTTGGCCTCCTCTAGTGGTCACCAGATCACAGATACCAGTCTTGCCAATTTGATTCATTCCACATGTTATCAAGAAACAGTTGCAGGCACTGGACACTGCAAAGGCTATGGTCCTTGACAACATTTCAGCAATAGTACTGATGACTTGTACTCCAGAACTATTCACACCTCTGGCCAAGCTCTTTCAGTACAATTACAACTCTGGAATCTCCCCGACAATGTGGAAATTTGCCCAGATATGTCCAGTGTACAGAAAGCAGGACAAATACCACCCAGCCAATTACTGCTCCAACAGCCTACTCTCGATCATCAGTAAAGTGATGGAAGGTGCCACCAAGCTGCACCTGCTCAACAATAACCAGCTCAGTGACACCCAGTTTGGGTTCCACTAGGGTCACTCAGCTCCTGACCTCATTACAGCCTTGGTTCAAACATGGGCAAAAAGGAGCTGAATTCCAGAAGGGAGGGGAGACTGACAGCCCTTGACATCAAGGCTACATTTGACAGAGTGTGGTATCAAAAGGCCCTCGGAAAATTGAGGTTAATTAGAATCAGAGGGAAAACTCTCCCCTGCTAGACTTATATCTGGCACAAAAGAAGACATTTCTGCAGGAGTTCCTCAGGGTAGTGTCCTAGACCCATTTCCAGCTGCTTCATCAATGACCTTTACTCCATTGTAAGGTTAGTAGTGAGAATGTTTGCTGATGATTGCACTATGTTCAGCTTCGTTCACAACTCCTTAGAAACTGAAGCAGTTTCCCTTGGTGGAGTGATTAATGATGAAGATTACAATGATGGAAATTTAAGGGGAGAAGGTTTAGAGGAAATGTGAAGAAAAATCTTTTCATGCAGAGAATAATGGGAATTTGGAACTCACTGTCTGTAAGGGTGGTTGAGGCAAAAACCCTCATTACATTTAACAATTATTTAGATGTATACTTACGATGCCAAGGCTTGGGGCTGGAAAATGGAATTAAAAGCTTTCTTTTAACCAGTAAAGATACAAAGGGCCAAAAGGTTTTTCTCCGTGCTGTAGACCTCTGACTGTCTGACTCGATATCTTTGCACGCAGAACAGCCTGAACAATATCCAGGTTTGGGCTGAAAAGTGACAAGTAACATTCGCAACACACAATCATGAGGCAATGATCATCTCTAAAAATGAAGAGTCTAACAATTGCCCCCGATCTTCAAAGGTATTGCCATCATTAAATCCCCCACACTTAACATCTTTGAGGTTATCATTGATCTAAACTTGAACTGGACTCACCATATAAATACACTGGCAATAGGACCTGGTCAATGGCGAGGAATCCTGCAGTGAGTAAATCTCTGCCTGACTTTCCAAAGCCTGTCCACCATCTACATGGCACAAGTTAGAAGCGTGGTGGAATACTCCCCACTTGCCTGGATGAGTGCAGCTCCAACAACACTCAAGAAGCTTGACACTGTCCAAGACAGAGAAGCCCATTGATTGGCAAACCATCCACCAACATTCATTCTCTCCATCACCAATGCTCAGTAGCAGCTCTATGTGCTAGTTACAAGAATCACTGCAGAAATTCACCAAGGCTCCTTAGACAGCACCTTCAAAACCCATGACCACTTCCATCGAGAAGAACAAGGATGGCAGATCCATGGCAACACCACTATCTGAAAGTTTCTCTTCAAGTCACTCACCATCCTAACTTGGAAATACATCTCTGTTCCTTCACTGTTGCTGGGTAAAAAGTTTGGGATTCCGTCCCTAACATCACTCTATGTGTCCCTTCACCAAATGAACTGTAACAGTTCAAGAGGCAGCTCAGCACCAGTTTTTCAGGGCAATTCAGGAGGAGAAATAAATGTTGTCACAGCCAGCATCCCCCAAGCACTTTAATGAATGAAAAAAGTACAGATTTATAACAGTGATTCCAAGGATAAGAAATTCCAATTAAGGTGATAGATTGGAGAATTTAGTGCTGTTTTCAATGTCAAGGAGGAGACTGAGAAAAGATATGATTGAAGCTATCAAAATCATCTGACATCCAGTCAGACGAAACAGGGAGCAACTGTTCCCATTTGCAAAAGTATCAAGAATGAGAGGGCACATAGATAATTTGTAAAAAAAAAAGTACATGTGATTTGAGAAAAATCTTTTCCCACACAGGAAAGTAGTTAAGGTCTGGAATGTACTGCCTGCCTGTGTATTGGAGACAGTATCAGCTGAGGGTTTTTATTGGATGATTATTTCAATAAAAACAATGTACATTATACTTTACATTAGATTACATTACAGTGTGGAAACAGGCCCTTCGGCCCAACAAGTCCACACCGACCCACCGAAGCGCAACCCACCCATACCCCTACATTTACCCCTTACCTAACACTACGGGCAATTTAGCATGGCCAATTCACTGACCTGCACATCCATACAACCTCCAAATTTGGAGATGCAGGTGTTAACTTTACAAAGTTAAAAGTCACACAACGCCAGGTTATAGTCCAACTGGTTTATTTGGAAGCACGAGCTTTCAGAGCGCTGCTCCTTCATCAATATCCATAATACCAAGTGAGAATCCCAAGGTAACTACCCAGAGGGCTTACTGGAAATACTTTTCAGACACTGACTTTCATTTTGAACCTGTGCTGGAAACTCATTTGAGAGAGAAATGTGTATTAAGTGACAAGTAACATGTGCTAAGCAATATGTCTAAGCATGAGTTTAAAATAATAAACCAATTTTAGATAAAGAAGTTACCATTATTTCCAGACTGAGTGCTGGGATACAGTTATTGGAATAAAAGTGGAGTTAAGTGCTTTTGAAGATATTTAAAATAAGAAAATGTATTAAAGCTAGGAATAGTTTCAAACTGGAAGAAAACTAACATCAGCAGCATAATAATTAAGCAAGAAATAACTATAGTTCTGGAAGGGAAGTTGAAATTTTAATTAGTTCAAGCCCATCAAAGTCTCTCTCTCACCACCCGCCCCCCCCTACCCCGGAGATGAACTAGACTGGATTTTGCTGGAGACACAGTGCGAGATGCTCTTAGAATTGCATCAATGTTTATAACCTGTACCAGGATGTACTGGTTCTGATATAAAGCTGTTGTTTCTGTTTAATCTATAAAGGTGGCTTGACTCATTCCTACTGCGCGTTTAAAAATATGTCTTACAAGGGAATAGAGTTTTCTCTGTTGTTTATCTTCACTTCTGTCATTTATACACTTAATACTAAAACAAAAGCTGCAACATTGTGTGTTTGTGCTTCAGTAAAGTAATCACTAATAACAAAAACCTAAATCAAAGTTATCCAGTCCTATCTATTCTCCTGTTAAAACTCTGTCTTATCAGATATTAAGATCACTGGGCACTAACCCCATAACAAATATGGTCTCGATTCCAATACTGTTTATAATGTGTGTGTTTGTGTATATCTCTGTATATCAGAGTGTGTTGGTGGATCTGTGTCAGTGTGAGGATGTGGATCCATATGTGTGTTTGTGTTTTGAGTATTGATATGTCTGTGTACACATATTACCATCCATGTGCAGAAATCTGTGTAGGTGTGTGTTGCTTTGTGGGCCTGTTTGTTTGGACATGTGGCTATGCTTGTGTGTGGTTTGGACATAGGGTCTCTGTGGACCAAGCCAGAGGGGTGAGAGTGACTCTGAGAGAGAGTGAATATGTATGTGAGTCTGTGTGTTTGTGGATGGGTGTGGGCATCTGTATGGGCATTGTATGTGGTTCCACCTCTGAGCCTGTGTGTTTGCAATGATATCTGTGAAACTGTCTGTAATGAGATTGTACATATGTGTGTACGTCTGTCTATTTGTGGTTTTTTTTTGTCAGTGTGTGGGTCTGTGTATCACATTATTCCCCTTGATATTTACTGTGCTGTTGTCCACTAAGTTCTTGAGCACTGGGTGAAGTCCCCAATGATAGAATACCTTTGAGATGGAGGGGAGGGGAAGGAAAAGAAATTGAATCCTTGTGATCCCGAATGACTGCATGCTGAAACCCTTGGCTCAGTGTGAATGGTTGATAAAACCCTGAATGAGATAGTAATTCCTTGAGTCGAACTTACAGCTCTCTATTTCCAAAGTACAGTTCTGCTCATCTAGGGGGTATCTGCGCAAGTCCATCATACAAGCTGCTGTGGTGGTGATCCTAAAAATAAGAAAACCAGAAACAACAGTTAGTGTGGGCTCTCATCAGGCCAGTCAGAATCCCAACTAGTCACACCTCAGCTGTTCATACTGAGCCTTAAATCCCATCACTGCGTTCTAAAGACACCAACACGGAATCTTCCTATGGTCCTGACTCTACCTCACAGCTGTTGTTCCATTAACTGGCAAATTTGAGGGAGCTCTGATGGCGCATCAGAGTAAAGGTATTGCCAGTTGGTCACATGTGCTGCAGAATAGCTATTATTGAGAATATGGTGCTGGAAAAGCACAGCAGGTCAGGCAGCATCTGAGGAGCAGGAGAATCAACGTTTCGGGCACAAGCCCTACATCAGGAATAAAAGGTTTATGCCTGAAACGTTGATTCTCCTGCTCCTTGGATGCTGCCCTATCTGCTGTGATTTTCCAGCACCACACTCTCAACTCTGATCTCCAGCATCTGCAGTCCTCACATTCTCCTAGCAGAATAACCATTGCCCAATATATAACCAGAATGTTCTTTGCTCCTTTCTGATTTCCATCTCTACCAAGGGGCGAGACTGAGTCTGTGTGTAACATCTCACCTGAAAGACAGATAGGCACTCTCATTGATTTTGATTGTCCTCCTTATCAGTTAGTCTAGACAATGTCAGGGAGGGTCTGCAAGGGGACCGACCACTGTCGGGTTGATAATGGAAAATACTCAGATTTGGGGAAGGAGTTTGCTTTGGGTTTTTTAATTTTGTTTTAACAAAGTTCCATTTATCAAAATACTCAAGATTTGTCTAGCTCATCAGATCTCTTAAGCACATCCCACCAGATTATTCAACAAACCTCTTGAAATATTTAGTCTAATCTCACCAGATCCCTCAAACATATCTCACCAAATGGATCAACACAACCTCACTTGATGCTTCAAACGTATCTCACTAGATCTCTCAAACATTTCTCACTAGACCATATACAACCACTTTCTCAAGACCAATGAGGAATAGGCAATAAATGTTCTCTTGCCTGTGACAACCATATCCAAGAAAGAATAAAGAACAATGTATTGGAAGGCTGGGACTGTTTAAGTGTGGATAATTCACATGGTCAAGATGGCTTGGTACCTCAGCTTTTTAAAAGATATGTGTTGGAGACAGCAGAGGGTCCAATTTTCCTGGGGTACAGAGGGATAGGAGTGCCAGAGGATTGAGGTTGACAAATGATTGCCAAATATTCAAGAAAGCATACAAGGACATTTTTAGTAACTACAGGCGAGTCAGTTTAACATCAGAGGTGTTTAAGCTTTTAGACACAATAATGAAGGAAGACACCCCAGCACTCAGAGAGGATTGAGTGAATGGAGGAGAGCCAGCATTGGTTAGGAAAAGACAGATGGTTTTTCAACAAATCTTGTTGAATATTTTGAAGAAGTAAAAATTCAGATTCTGCTGGAGTCAGGCCCCTAAAGCCACCCAGCAAAGGGAGAAATTTTTTTGTGGGCGGCACGGTGGCACTGTGGTTAGCACTGCTGCCTCACAGCGCCAGAGACCCGGGTTCAATTCCCGCCTCAGGCAACTGTCTGTGTGGAGTTTGCACATTCTCCCTGTGTCTGTGTGGGTTTCCCACAGTACATAAATGTGCAGGTTAGGTGAATTTGCCATGCTAAATTGCCCGTAGTGTTAGGCGAAGGGGTAAATGTTGGGCAATGGGTCTGGATGGGTTGCTCTTTGGAGGGTCGGTGTGAATTTGTTGGGCCGAAGGGCCTGTTTCCACACTGTAGGTAATCTAATCAATGTTGATGAAGGGAATGTGGTGGATGTTGTCTATGTGGATTTTAAGAAATTGTATGACTAAGTATCACACAAAAGATGATTGATAACATTGAGAACTATGGAATAGGATCATTAATGCTCAACTGGAAACTAACTGGCTTAAGAACAGGAAACAGAGAGTTATAGTAAATGTTGTTCAAACTGCAGGATAATAGGTAGAGGTGTTCACCAAGGGGCAGTGCTGAGATCTAGGCTTCTTTTCCTACAATTAATTGATTTGGAAATTGGAATACAGAACAGAATCTTACAATCTACTGATGATAACAAACATGTGGCAAACAGCAAAGCTGATACTAATCAACTCCAACAAGATATAGATTGGCACAACGGGAAGACAAGAGGCAGATAGAGTTTAACACAGTGAATTATGAAGTGATGTAGTTTTGGTGGAACATGTAGGGAGAGGAAATACAGAATGAATGGCCAATCTCTAAGTAATTTGCAGGGACAGGGGATGTACGTTGATCATTAAAGATTTTCAGACAGTGTTTAGCAAATCCTATGGGACTCTGGGTTTCATAAATCGAGATATTGATACAAAACCTGAACCTTTATAAAGATCTGGTTCATCCACAACTACAGCAGTGCATTCAGTTTTGGTCTTGATACTTTAGGAAGGACATGAGGGACCTTGAGAGGTTGCAGGAAGATTTACCAGAATGTTTGAGAGATCAGAAATGTTAATGACAAGGAGAAAGTTGGAGAAGGTGAGGTTGTTCTCTGTGGAGTGAAAGAGATTGTGGGGGAGATTTGAATAAGGTGGACAAAATAAAGAGAGGTTGGGCCTCCAGGAAACATGGCAAAACTTGCCATTTGGCCCCATTGAGCCTTAAAGTGCTAAATGGACACCCTGTTATTCTGAGACTGTCTCCTGTTAAACGTTGATCATTAAACGTTTATTAAACCTCAAACACCAAAAATCAAAGAAAAGATATTCCCACTGGCTGACAGTACACTCCGCAAGAAATTTAAGGTTTTGGACAAAAGATTCGGGGGGGAATGTAAGGAAGAACACTTTGCAGACATACAAATCAGAAGAATGAATTTACCATTCAGTCCCTCAAGCTTGCTTAACCATTCAATAAGGTCACGGCTGATCTGATTGTACCTGTAATCTTAACCACATTCCTGATAACCCAAGATAATCTTTCATTCCCTTCTATTCCTCTGCCTTAAAAATATCAAGGGCTCTGTTTCCACAGCCTTTTGAGGGAGAGATCAAAGTCTCATGAGTTTGAGAAAAGCTGTGCCTCATCTCTATTCTAAATGGGGATAATAATTGAGCCTCCATTCTACATTCTCTCAAAAGAGGAGACATTCTCCACACATCCACCCTGTCACTACCTCTCAAGGTGTTGTAATTTTCAGGCAAGTCATCTCTTACTCTTCTGAACCCTGATGGATACAAGCCAATCCTGTCAAACCTTTCATCACAAGACAAATTGCCCATTCCAGGTATGAGTCTAATCAACCTTCTTTGAGTTGCTATACTGCCTCTAACACATTTACATCCTTCCTTGAATATGGCGTCTAGTGCTGTACACAACACTCCACATGCAGTGTCACCTGTGCCCTGCATCACTGAAGCATAATCTGTTACTTTTATATTTAATTTTTCCTTAAGTTACATTTGCCCAAAACATCAATTTTCCTGCTTCTTGGATGCTGCCTGGCCTGCTGTGCTTTTCCAGCACCACTCTAATCTAGACAGCCGATAGCTTTCATAATTACGTGTCTTACCTTCATAATGACCATTTGCATTTCAGCAAGTTTAGTTACCTTATCTAGGTTTGTTACATCTTGCTAACCAAAAAAACAACTCATTAATTCATACTCTCTGCTTCTTATCAGCCAGTCAATCTTCTATCCAAGCCAATATGTTACCCTTAACACCACAAACTTTTATTTTCAACAGCAGCAAATTCCTTCTGGAAGTCGAAATACAATATATCAACTGGTTCCTCTTTATCGGCTGTCTAGATTAGAGTGGTGCTGGAAAAGCACAGCAGGCCAGGCAGCATCCGAGGAGCAGGAAAATTGATGTTTTGGGCAAATGTAACTTAAGGAAAAATGGGGGGGGGGTGGGGCGGGGGAGAAGGTAGCAAAGAGTACAATAGGTGAATGGGGGTGGGCATGGAGGTGATAGGTCAGAGAGGAGGGTGGGGGGAGTAGCAAAGAGTACAATGGGTGGATGGAGGTGCAGATGAAGGTGATAGGTCAGAGGGGAGGGTGGAGTGGATAGGTGGGAAGGGAGATTGGCAGCTGGGTCAGATCATGAAGACAGTGCTAAGCTGGAAGGTTGGAACTGGGGTAAGGTTGGTATCAACAACATAGGAACAGAAAGAGATGAGGATCTGAGCAGAGAATATAGGAAATTAGGTATGAGGTTAACAAGTAGGTCCTCAAGGATGGTAATATCTGGAACACTCCTGGTGCCACGTGCTAGAATAAGAATAGGAGGATAGAGCAGATGAAGGTGTGGCTGAGCAGCTGATGCAGGGGGGGTAGGGATTCACATTTCTGGATCATTGGAATGTCTTTGGAATAGAGAAGGATGGTTGGCACCTGACTTCAAAGGGGACTAATATCCTGGAGGGGAAATTTGGAAGAGCTACTTGGGAGGATTTAAACTAGTAAGGGGGGAGGGATCCTAAAGAAATAGTGAAAAAATAGATAAGTCTGAGGCTGGTACAGTTGAGAAGAGGCGTAAGTCAGTCAAGGCAGGCAGGAGCAAGGCAGAGAACATGGTAGGACTAATATATTGAATTGCATTTATTTCGATGCAAGAGGCCTAACAAGTAATGCAGATCAACTAGGGCAACATTGGGAACATGTGACTGGGATATCATAGCTGTTACAGAAAAGTGGCTCAGGGATGAATATAGATATGACAGGAAGGATAGAAAGAAGAGGTAGGCAAGAGAAGAGGTGGAGTGCCGCTCTTAGTTAGGAAAAAATATATGGCTGTACTTTGGGAGGATATTCCTGGGAGTATTTGGGTGGAACTGAGCAACAAAAGAGGGATGATCATCTTCTTGGAATTGTACTATAGGCCCCCCAGTGGTCAGTGGGAAATTGAGAAGCAAATTTGTAAGGAAATCTCAGATGTCTATAAGAATGATATGGTTGTAATGGTAGAGAATTTTAACTTTTCAAACATAAACTGGGACTGACATAGTGTTAAGGGCTTGGATTAAAATTTTCTTATTCAATATAGAACATTACAGTGCAATGCAAGCCCTTTGGCCCTCAATGTGGAAAAACTCTGAAGCCCATCTAACCTACACCATTCCACTTTCATCCATATGTTTATCCAATGACCATTTAAATGCCTTTAAAGTTGGTGAATCTATGACAGTTGCAGGCAGGGCATTCCATGCCCTTACTACTCTCTGACATCTGTCCTATGTCTATCTCCCCTCAATTTAAAGCGATGTCCCCTCATGCTAGCCATCACCATCTGAGGAAAAAGGCTCTCACTGTCCACCCTATCTAACCTGACAGAAGCTGACAGGTGACCTCTGTAAAATCATGAGAGGCATGGATATGTTGACTAAGGTCTTTTTCCCAGGGCAGGGGAATCCAAAACTAAAGGATTTCGAGTGGCAGGGGAAAGATATAAAATGGATCTAAGGGCCAAACTTTTCATGCAGAGGGTGGTGCATAGAGTGTGCTGCCAGAAAATGGCACGGTGGTTAGCACTACTACCTCACAGCGCCAGAGACCTGGGTTCAATTCCCGCCTCAGGCGACTGTCTGTGTGGAGTTTGCACATTCTCCCCATGTCTGTGTGGGTTTCCTCTGGGTGCTCCAGTTTCCTCCCACATTCCAAAAATGTGCAGGGTAGGTGAATTGGCCATGCTAAATTGCCTGTAGTTTTAGGTGATGGGGTAAATGTAGGGGAATGGGTGTGAGTGGGTTGCGCTTCGGCGGGTCAGTGTGGACTTGTTGGGCCGAAGGGCCTGTTTCCACACTGTAAGTAATCTAATCTAAGACATGATGAAGGCTAGTACCATTACTACATTTAAAAGACATCTGGATGAGTATCTGAATAGGAAGGGTTTAGAGGGATATGGGCCAAATCAAGACAAATGGGGCTAGAGTAATTCAGGATATCTGGTCTGATGAGTTGGAGTAAAAGGGTCTGTTTGTATACTGTGTGACTCCCAACTACCTTCTATTCGCTTCCTCACACCCTGCTTGCTGCAAGGACTCCATTCCATTCTGCTACTTTCTCTATATCCATCACAGAATCGTCATAGAATCCCTCCAGTATGGAAACAGGCCATTTGGCCCATCAAGCCCACACCGACCCTCCGAAGAGTATCCCACCCAGGTCCATTTCCCTTCCCTATTACTTTATATTTTCCCCTTACTAACGCACCTAACCTACACATCCCGGAACACTATGGGCAATTGAGCATGGCCAATTCACCTGACCTGCACATCTTTGGACTGTGGGAGGAAACCGGAGCACCCGGAGGAAACCCACGCAGACACAGGGAGCATGTGCCTGATGGTCCCTAGTGCTGTGAGGCCACTGTGCCACCATATCTGTTCTGATGAATCAAAAAGTTCTGAAGAAGAGTTACTGGACTTGAAACATCAGGTGACAACCACCTGATGAAGGAGCAGCGCTCTGAAAGCTAATGCTTTCAAATAAACCTGTTGGACCAAAACCTGGCGTTGAGTTTTTTAACTCTGTACACCCCAGTCCAACACCGGTGTCTCCAAATCATTTGCTTCTAAAGAGACTGTAGATATCAGTAATTGAGAAAATGCTGCAGTTTAGTATTCTGGAGCTTTAACAATGTCTTGAACATATCACAGTGTAATCAAATAGAGGCAGCACAGTTTTAAAATGAGGGAAATGCATTTGTTTAATTAGGCGAGACCACTCTCTTTCATCTTGTAATCCAAGTCCAGGTAGCATTCAGACTGATTAAGCACCAATTGGAATTGTCCATCGTTCAGCTTTATGTTTACCTCTGCCGCTGCCCATCACACAGAAATGAAACTTGCCTTACAGAAAGATTCTCAAATTAACAAGAGAATTCAATCTTGTCAGAGGATTTTATAGTGCGGGATGTGACCATTTGGCCTAGTGAGCCTGTGCTGTCTTCAGACTGCACTCTCAGACTAGTCCCTTGCAACCCATCCAACCCCAATAGCCCCAATAGATTTTCCTGGTGATCGTATGAATGATATAACTAATATTTGACAGTTATTATTGAATCTGCTACCGTTATCCTTTTAGGTAGCCTGTTCCACATTGCACTGACTCACTATCATAAAAGATCTTTTCAGTTCAACTCTGGCTTTTATGCCCATGTATTTACCTTTTAGTTACGGAGCCTACTTTTGATGTTAGCCACCCAGTTAATTAATGGATAGAGGTACGTTAAGCTGGAGGATGCATGAACTGCCATAGCACCTACCTGAGTCCGTACAAGACAGTGCCATCAGGGTGCAGGCGGATCATACGGTTTTTCACGGTCACCCCGTGGAGAAAGGATTTCTTGTCGTTCAGGAAGTACGTGTCTGGGAGCCACAGCTGATCAGCCACCCGATTGTCCAGGGTGAGATTGAGCGGGAGAGCCGTATATGACAAACGCTTGTCCCTCCAACCTTGTTGGAAATACATGGTAATAGTATAATCCTGCAAAACAAAAACATCGGTCAATTATACCTGCCTTGCTGATCAAACCCAAATATTAAAAGGAGCATTTTTTAATCACTGTCTCGGTTAAACATGCACAACACTTGCTGTTCTGTGTTTTGCTGTGGGTAGCTTGTTTTTCGCGACATTGCTCACCCAATGTTTTCGGGAGTGAACACATGGTGTCTGCTGATACGCCTGGTGCAGTGCCGAGGGTGTGCTACACAGCCGAACCTACTGAGGAATTAAACCAAAGACCTGACTGCCCCCTCAGTCAAATGTAATAGACCCTCGTATATTTATCCATTTTTCCACAGTATCTATCCCCCAAGCAATATCACAAAACAGATGACCTGCCCACTATCATGCTGCTGCACATAAGTGCATATTACAAAACAATTTGAAAACACTTAATACAAAGTAGTCTTTTGGCTGGAGAGCATTATGTGACATCTGGAGCAAGTGCTGTATCAATGCAAATTTTCTTTTCTCATTTTAATGGCTGTGAAGGATTGGGACATGCTGTAGTGGTAGACTGTAAAAAGTTATGAATAACAGCACTGACTATTTTCAGAGAAAGAAAACACAAAACGTCCATCAGCAACTGCAGATAAGCCCATGTTAGTACGACAGGAAAGACCTCCACATATTATACTATTGAGCAGTTTTAAACAAAAGCTTTAATAAACACAGACTAGTGACAGTATGTTCTTACATAACAGACAAAGAGTATTACAACATTAAAAGACAAGCAATTTGTACGAGAATCATCTTCTTAGTTTTGACTCTTTAAAAGCTGTGGACGACAATAACAAGAACATTTTTCAAAATGGATTTACCAGGATATCTGCATAATTTTGTAGCAAGGAGTTTTGGTACCTGTTGCAATCTCTTTTTGGCTGTTGATTCCTGTAATGTGCCGTCTACCAGGAACAGAAAGTTTGAAGTGAAGCTGGTTCATTCTCAAGTAACTAAGCAGGTTAGAATTGGAGACAAATTACAAACACGTAGACACAGAAAAAGAGTAAGACACTGGAAGGTGTGTTACTGCTCTCCACAGCAGAAGCTGTTTGTTCTCTTCGGTAAAAAGAGTCAGTTAAACATCGCGATAACCACTTCCATTTCCTGCAGCAGTTGCTATGAGCTGTGAATTTTTGAACTAGTAAGTAAGAAACACTTTCCAAGTGAATCAGTTGCTCTGTATTAGCTGCAGAAAGCTTTCCATCCCTAAAGCTTTCCCAAGGTATATCAGGAAAAAAAAAGAATGGCTAGAGTAAGATTAGGGCCAATGAAGGGCAGTAGTGGGAAGTTGTGCGTAGAGTCCGAGGAGATATGAGAAGCACTAAATTAATAGTTTTCATCAATATTCACACTGGAAAAAACAGAATACTGAGATGCAGGCTACTGGACAAGACGGGATTGAGGTTCACAACAAGGAGGTGTTAGCAATTCTGGAGAGTGTGAAAATAGATAACTCCTCTGGGCTGCATTAGTTCCCTGGGAAGCCAGGGAGGAGATTACAGAGCCTTTGCCTTTGATCTTTATGCCGTCATTGTCTATAGGAATAGTGCCAGAAGGCTGGAGGATAGCAAATGTTGTCCCCTTGTTCAAGAAGGGGAGTAGAGACAACCTTGTTAATTATTGACCAGTGAGCTTCAGTTGTGGGTAAAGTGTTGGAAAAGGTTAAAAGAGATAGGATTTATATTCATTGACAATGGAATAAGTTGATTAGGGATAGTCAACACAGTTTTGTGAAGGGTAGGTCGTGCCTCACAAACATTACTGAGTTCTTTGAGAAGGTGACCAAACAGGTGGATAGGGTAAAGCAGTTGATGTGGTGTATATGGATTTCAGTAAGGCGTTTGATAAGGTTCCCCATGGTAGGCTATTGCACAAAATATGGAGAAATGGAATTGAGGGTGATTTGGCAATTTCTGATCCAAACTGGCTAGCTGAAAGAAGGCAGAGGGTGGTGGTTGATGGGAAATGTTCATTCTGGAGTTCAGTTACTAGTGGTGTACTGTAAGGATCTGTTTTGGGGCCACTGCTGTTTGTCATTTTTATAAATGACCTGGATGAGGGTGTTGAAGGATGAGTTAGTGGACACTAAGGTCAGTGGCGTTGTGGATAGTGGCAAAGGATGTTGTAGGTTACAGAGTGACATAGATGGGTTGAGAGGCAGCAAATGGAATTTAATGCAGAAAAGTGTGAGGTGATTCACTTTGGAAGGAGCAACATGAATAAAGAGTACTGGACTAATGGTAAGATTCTTGGTAGTGTAGATGAGCAGAGAGATCTCCGTATTCATGTACATAGATCCCTGAAAGTTGCAACCCTGGTTGATAGGGTTGCTAAGAAGGCATACGGTGTGTTGGCTTTTATTGGTAGAGGGATTGAGGTTTGGAGCTATGAGGTCATGCTGCAGCTGTTCAAACCTCTGGTGCGGCCACACTTGGAGTATCGCATACAGTTCTGGTCACCACATTATAGGAAGAATGTGGAAGATCTGGAAAGGGTTCAGAGGCAATTTATTCAGATGTTGCCTGGTACGGAGGGAAGGTCTTGTGAGGAAACGCTGAGGAACTTGAGGCTGTTTTCCGAAGAGAGAAGGTTGAGAGGTGATTTAATTGAGTGAATTAATTCATGAACATCATCTATCGACAAAAAGCCATGACCCACTCTCACGAGTATCCTCACATACAGGTGAGGAAGGACACCACTTTGACTGGGACAATACATCAATCCTAGGACAAGCCAAACAGAGACATGCACGAGAATTCCTAGAAGCATGGCATTCCAATTGGAACTCTATCAACAAACACATTGACTTGGATCCCATTTACCATCTCTTGAGAACAAGAACAGGAAATGACATCACCAACCCAAGGAAACCTAAACACATAAATAGAAAATGGGCCATACCACCAGTGCTTCACTGGAGGCTCACTGCTGATGGTACCTAGTATAGGGATGAAACGTCTGGAAACTAACCTTCCAGCTCAGTGATCAAACCTACATCCAGAACCTCAACCTGAGCTCCAAGTCTTGCTAATCAGTAGCTTTAGTTTAATTAGTACAGTTTTTCTTTAGTACAGAAACCTGGTCCATGCTTTCTATTGACTTTGAATTGAAGGTGAGATAAATTGGGATACAGTGCATTTATGAAAAATAATTACGTTTACCATTTGTTATAACTACATGAACATATCAGTGATGAGCTGGTGTGGCATGGTGTCAGTGATGACCCGGTTTGGAGAGTGTTTAGATGACGAAATAGCATGGGATGGGTTGGGTGATTAGCTGGTGTGGAGGAGGCATGGGTGTCGAGGCAGCTTTGGAGGGGGGGTGGGGTTGGTCAGTGATGAGGTGGAGTGGAAGGAACATGTTGGTGATGAGGTGGCGTGGAGGAGGTGTTGCTGAGCATGGGCACACCAAGTAGTCATTTCTTGCAATCTCCAAATTAAAAGTAATCTTTTACACTCTCTCTCTCTCTTTTCTGGTTTCATTTGTTTATAAAGGTCTAAATGGGTTGTCTATGTTTGGATTCCTCTTTGTCTATCACAGGGCAAAATGCAGAATGCTATGGCATGTAATGCTGTTGTAATGCTTGCTCAGAGGCATGCAGCCACTGAATACAAATTGTTTAAACACCAAGAGGGTAATGCGTGTCCTGTGATGCTGAGTGGAAATGTGAGATGCCTGCCCCCTGTAACTGGTGTTAGTGGACAGCTTGACATGATGGGTTTCATTGCCTGTGGTTCCTGGCCATCATTGCTCTGTGGGTCATCCCTTATGTTTCAGTATTGGTAGTTTGACTCATTGAATCCACCCTCTCCAAGACAGGTCAGGTCTCAGTGTCTCAGCTATTGTTTCGGTGGTGAACTGTTGCTTTTCTCCTTCATCATGGGTTGCATTCAGCTGCAGGAATACTAGTTCCCACAATTATCTATGCTTCTTTTTGAGCTTTTTGAGTCTTTTTGAGTGTGAAAGCCACTGTTACTGATGACTTAATTCATCTAATAGAGCATGGTGGTGTCACAACTCATGTCACATGGGAAATGCACTCGCTCCGAGAGATTCTGAAAGGAGTTAAGCACACATTACATTATCTTCTTGGTGTTTAAACAATCTGTATTCAGTGGCTGCATGCCTCTGAGCAAGCATTACGACAGCATTACATGCCATAGCATTCTGTATTTTGCCCTGTGATTGACATTTTGTACTGAATTCCTTTAAAATCAGCCTCAACAGTATTTGAATCAATAATCAATTTGTCCCTATAGTTTGAGTGTACAACATCATCACAATGATCTTCCTCATCTTCACCAGCTTCATCGCTGTCATCAGTTGTACCAGTCAATTCAGGATCCTAATTCCACAACGTATCATCACCAGCGCCATCACGCACATTAGCTATTCCACATTTTAGAAGTTTCTTTTGTCATTATTTGAGTCAAGTTCATTCCAAGATTCTTTGAGTTATTGGCATAATGTTGGTCATGAGGGTGCTCAAGTATTTCTACCTTTGCTGATACTTTTTTCACCGTCACCGTCAAGATCATGGATGCAAAATGTTGACTCTGTTTCTCTGTCCACAGTCACTTACAGACCTGCTGAGTTTCTCCAGCAATTTCTGTTTTCATTTTAGATTTCCAACACTGCAGTTCATTGATTTTTATGGTTTAGTTCATCATGTCTACTTGTCTCATCATCTATTGGACAGTGTTCTTGAGAGGGTTATTAATAAGGTTGAATAATACTCATAAGAGTACCACCAGAATAACAACTGTGTCAGTATTGGCTGATCCTCATCATGGTCTACGTGACTGGGGTATGAAATGCCCAGGATGAGCAAACTTGTTTCTCTGCATCGTCCTCTTGGTCTCAAACGCCTCATGCTTATGATCATGCAAACATCTTTCTCCTTTCCGGTGAACAATGCCTTTGTGCAATTTCTTTTTTGGGAGAATTTTGTGCATGAATATCGCCCAATGACTTTAATTTTGTGTCATCTGCCTTAAAAGGTAAACCCATTGTGAGCCAAGTCATCTTGGGGCCAGTCATCATTACAAGAGTGGTTTTCTCACCAGTCTTGGTCACAGTGTTGTTTGCTGGCACGTGGAAGTTCATCCACGTTTCCATTGCAGACTAATTGATTCTCGACTTGGAGATGCCGGTGTTGGACTGGGGTGTACAAAGTTAAAAATCACACAACACCAGGTTATAGTCCAACAGGTTTAGATTAGATTAGATTACTTACAGCGTGGAAACAGGTCCTTCGGCCCAACAAGTCCACACCGACCCGCCGAAGCGCAACCCACCCATACCCCTTTTTACCTAACACTGCAGGCAATTTAGCATGGCCAATTCACCTTACCTGCCCATCTTTGGACTGTGGGAGGAAACCGGAGCACCCGGAGGAAACCCACGCAGACACGGGGAGAATGTGCAAACTCCATACAGTCTGTTGCCTGAGTCGGGAATTGAACCCGGGTCTCTGGCGCTGTGAGGCAGCAGTGCTAACCACTGTGCCACCGTGCCGCCCACTAATTGGAAGCACACTAGCTTTCGGAGCGTCACTTCTTCATCAGGTGGTAGTGGAGGGCTCAATCCTAAAACACAGAATTTATAGCAAAAATTTACAGTGTGAAGTAACTGAAATTATACATTGAAAAATTGATTGTCTGTTGAGTCTTTCATCTGTTTGAATACCATGATAGTTTCACTTCTTTCATGTGTAAATCACAAAACCTTTTTT
>NC_057724.1:2124323-2139586 GCF_004010195.1 Chiloscyllium plagiosum
ATGTCCACAATCTGACACGTCTCGCAGCGTCCACCGTGACAGGGTTGTATGGAGTTGTCCTAAGAGCCGGGCAGCTTGCTACGAACAATGATCTGTTTGAGGTTTGGCGGTTGTTTAAAGGCAAGTAGTGGAGGTGTGGGGAATGTCTTGGTGAGGTGCTCATCCTCATTGATAATGTGTTGCAGGTCACGAAGAACATTAGTTTTTCAGCTCCTGGGAAATACTGAACAACGAAGGGTACCCTGTCAGTTGCAGCACATGTCTGTCTCCTGAGGAGGTCATTACAGTTCCTTGCTGTGACACGTCGGAACTGGCAGTTGATGAGTTGGGCATTGTACCCTGTTCTTGTGAGGCCATCCCTGAGTACTTCCAGATGTCCCAGTCTTCTTCTAAGGTTGGGTGATGAAGCAATGAAATTAAATGGTTTTATTATCAAGTTCAGAAGGCAGATTCTGTCAAACATCTGTTTCCTGGTGGAGTACTGAATTGTGTCTTTCTCTAAATCTTACACACTACCTGGCATTAGCCTTGAACCCCAAACTGCCATCATTCTTCACTTCCCTTAGGGCATGGAGCCAATGTTTTGTGGCTGATATTGTGACATGTTTCTGATGTTTGTTTACCTGTTCAGTCACTTTTTCCTGCAGTTTTACATTGAGCTTAATCCTTGTTACCCTTTCTTAAGGACACTGTGACAGGTCATGTGATTAGATTAGATTAGATTAGATTACATTACATTACAGTGTGGAAACAGGCCCTTCGGCCCAACAAGTCCACACCGACCCGCCGAAGCGCAACCCACCCATACCCCTACATTTACCCCATACCTAACACTACGGGCAATTTTAGCACAGCCAATTCACCTGACCTGCACATCTTTGTGACTGTGGGAGGAAACCCATGCAGACACGCGGAGAACATGCAAACTCCACACAGTCAGTCGCCTGAGGCAGGAATTGAACCCGGGTCTCTGGCGCTGTGAGGCAGCAGTGCTGTGCCGCCGTGGTGCACATTAATCTTGTCAATTGGTTGGAGGCTGTCACTTCATCTGGTGGAGAGAATATCTAAATGTTCTGTGTGCCTTTAAATGAATGAAGTCATCAAATCGGAGTAACTTCCCCAAAGTATTGACTATTGAAAAGACTACATGTCAATTATATTACAAGACTGACTTATACACAGGTCATGATTTGGAGATGCCGGTGTTGGACTGGGGTGTACAAAGTTAAAAATCACACAACACCAGGTTATAGTCCAACAGGAGTGACGCTCCTTCATCTGATCAGGCAATCACTTGATGAGGGAGCGTCGCTCCAAAAGCTAGTGTGCTTCCAATTAAACCTGTTGGACTATAACCTGGTGTTGTGTGATTTTTAACTTTATACACAGGTGATAGACATTTTTGATTAAAAAAAAGCATGGCTATTTATTTACTGGCTAAAAATTACTGAGTTTTAAAAGACTGAGAGCATATTATACTGACTTGAATCAGCAGTTTCTAAGATGGCAGATGTGGGTACTTAAGAGATTAGAGTCAAGATTAGAGTGGTGCTAGGGAAATCGACGTTTTGGGCAAAAGCCCTTTTTCAGGGCTTTTCTGATTTATTTCTGATGAAGGGCTTTTGTCCGAAATGTCTATTTTTCTGCTCCTCGGATGCTGCCTGACCTGCTGTGCTTTTCCAGCACAACTTTAATATAGTTTCCAAGAACATTTACATCACTCAATTTTACTAATACCAAAGCCAATAAAATGGAATCAACCTGTTTCCAGGGGTCCATTAAAGATAATCGGCCAAGGGGAATATAAATGTGAAATACCTTCTGACCCAGTTACAGAACATCCAGACAAAATCAGGATGGTGAAGAAGCCAATAAATGTGAAAAGAAGATGAGTTCTGCAACACGGTAATTTACCCACCCATAATCTAATCCGGTCAAAATGAAGCAATTGCAATCCACTATATTTAGATCATTGGTAAGATGGATCATATGACAAAGGCATGAACTCTCTCGTCTTTCAGAAACTTTTCTCCAGTCAACAAGGACAAAAGCTGAAGAGAACACTGGAGAAGCAGCACCCGTAACTGGATGTTATTCTCTCTCCACACCCTTGTAATGAAGAATAGGTATAAATCATCTGAGGCATGGTTGCACAATGGAGGGCGGCACGGTGGCCCAGTGGTTAGCACTGCTGCCTCACAGCGCCAGAGACCCAGGTTCAATTCCCGCCTCAGGTGACTGACTGTGTGGAGTTTGCCCATTCTCCCCGTGTCTGCGTGGGTTTCCTCCGGGTGCTCTGGTTTCCTCCCACCGTCCAAAGAAAAATGTGCAGGTCAGGTGAATTGGCCATGCTAAATTGCCTGTAGTGTTAGGTGAAGGGGTAAATGTAGGGGAATGGGTCTGGGTGGGTTGCTCTTCAGTGGGTCGATGTGGACTTGTTGGGCTGAAGGGCCTATTTCCACACTGTAAGTAATCTAATTATATAGTTAAGTCATCTCAATGCCCATTCGAGAGGTTTATTGAGTTCACCTTGACGCCATCCCAGTCATCAGTTTACCTTGAACATTTATGGGGCTACATACGAGAGCACCCACTCTGTAGCTGGTCCTTGAGTGTGTGAGTTTGCAGTTACAGCATTTTAGCTATTTTTTACTAGACTTAATTAAGCAAAAAAAAATGCATCTCTTCAGCAAAGTGTATGTGTGTGTGTGAGACAGATCTCTGCATCAGATCGAAGGTACATGTCAATGCAAAGTTTATAAAATCAGCTTTAGTCTTCAGCTGCTCCCAGGACTGTCTCAATGTTGGTGGGAATGCAAGGAGCTGGTTCCAGCAGCTTCTCCTCTCTCTGAAATCTATTTGAACTCTTCAGATCTGGATGCAGGATTTGGGTTGGGTGTGGCAGCTTCCAAAATCTTTTTTGTCCATTTAGACTGAGCTGTTCAATCAACTTACAGCCAGTGTGGTAATGGATTAGTATCTTCCAGATTGTGGCCCCATTCTCTTGGCTTTAGGATGGTAGTGATTCGAGAATGATGCCTTGAAGGACTGCCTTGAACATAGAACATAGAAAAGTACAGCACAGAACAGGCCCTTTGGCCCATGATGTTGTGCCAAGATTTAATCCTAATGTAAAATATAGTAACTTAACCTACGCACCCCTCAACTCACTGCTATCCATATGCATGTCCAGCAGTCACTTAAATGTCCCCAATGACTCTGCTTCCACCACCACGGCTGGCAACGCATTCTATGCATTCACAACTTTTAGATTTTGTCGCTTGATACTAAACTCTCCAATGAGGGAACAGTTTCTCTCTCTCTCCCCCTATTTGTTTTCAATGAAATTACCTTGAAACTTTTCAAATTCCAAGGAACACGACCTTTGTCTGCAGAATCCTGTTTCTCAATTTGAGTTCTGGTAAGTATACACTGGACACACTCCAAACAACTATAATCTACATAAATATGTATACTTCCCACTTTCCTGGATTGGTGCAGCTCCAACAGCACTCAAGTAGCTTTACATCATCAAGGAAAAAGGAGCATGCTTGCATCACATCCATCGCTACCAACACTCAGTAACAACAGTATACACTACCTAGAGAATTCACTGCAGAAATTCACCAAGGCTTCTCAATCAGCACTTGCCAAACCCACGACCACTTTCATCTAGAAAGACATGGGCAGCAGGTACATGGGTACATGGGTTCCTGATGAAGGGCTTTTGCCCGAAACGTCGATTTTGCTGAAGCTCCTCGATGCTGCCTGAATTGCTGTGCTCTTCCAGCACCATTGATCCAGAATCTAGTTTCCAGCATCTGCAGTCATTGTTTTTACCACATGGGTACACCACCGTGTGCAAGTTCCACTCAAAACCACTCACTATCCTGGCTTGGAAATATATCACTGTTCCCTCAGTGACATTGGATCAAAATCCTGGAACTCCCTTCCTAATGGGACTATGGGTCTACGTACAGCACTTGGGTTGCAGCTGTTCGAAGAGGTAGCTCACCACCAATGTTTTCAGGGCAACCAGGCAGTAAATGCTGGCCCAGCCAGTAACACCCATGACTCATGAATAAATTTACAAAAAAACACATTGCATATAGGACTTGCTATCCCATTGTCAATTATTCATCGATATAATAAATGCTTGCTGTCTCCTACCACTCAGCCAATTTTCTAATCCTTCAGAAACACTGAGATAACTAGCAAAAAAAAATAAAAGTTAAGTTTATGAAAATATCTGTGCATTGCAAACTGTATATAAATGCATAAAGCAATTGCAAGTGACAGACAAATTAATGGGAGGGAGAGTGACAAATGGGTTTGACTGAATCGCTACAGCAGAGATCCAGCTGCATGGCAACTGATGATGGGAGCCAAATATTCAGGGTGCTTGATCTTAAAAAGTCAGCCATTGTGATCCGATTGGGGTGGGTAATAATATAAAGAGTGACAAAAGACCAGCACTGAGGAAGCACCTAGAATCATGAGGCCAAGAAATAAAACTATTTTGAATGAAGATAAGAAATACAATGAACATAAAATGCTGGTGAAAACAGTCTATTCACACATTCAAACTATTAATACATTAATCATGAAATATGAATAGCTTTTAACAAATGTAACACAATGATCATAGGGCACTTGCATCTATATATTGGTTCAACAATTAGCTCCCTCCTACCTCACCTCCAAGTTTAGGTATCCTAAATCCTTGCATCAGGAACAGCCTTTGCGGCTCCCACTCATAGCTGCACAGGACAGTACCTATTGCCCTAATTTACTGTCTCTTACCACTACTATATTTCCTATTTCCTCACCGACTTGAACGCTACTCTATACAAGTGGTCAGTTTGCTTATGCTCCCTGCAGTCCTCAGTCTTGTCCAAACAGCTTGTAAGAACCTTGGAAGTGTTGGACAATTGCAAGGGCTGAGGCTCCTCGATTGTAACCACTCCGTCCTCAAATCTGCCTGACCAGCACTCACTCACTTCCGTCCCTGATCACAGATCAATTTTGAATCAGTGTGCAGGGTGTGACTGTGCCTGGAGCATAATTACGAGGTAATTTTTGAGAGGATGTTACCAACTTATGGGAAGTGATTCACATTTTCCAGACCTCCTCTCTGATTTTAATTGATGCGGCTGGGACAGTAGGTGGGAACATTTTAAGAGGAGGGACGTTTATCCTCTGGGTGTTTAATGAAATGCCCAGTTTCTCATCCTGACAAGTCACCAACGAATTGGGGGAACCTCAGTTTCTGAGTGAGTGAGCACGCACACACACTGGTATCAGCTGCTTACTGACCCTGTGTAACAAAAAATGATATAATTATCTTAGTGAAAATTGAATTGAGAGAAAACAATAGGTGGTAGTTTGAGGTGTAATATAGATGACCTGTGCCCTGATACACAAGAAGCATCAATGAACTGATCTCTTAGTTCAGAGGCTGATGTAGAGTGATTTGACCACAGCTATTACACATGTTGGGGTCCTCTCATATCTCTTTACTCCTACCTACATTTATCCCCTGGATCCATCATTTTCTTAATGCTAACTCAATGCCAGCTAATGCCTCTAAATCCCAACAAATTCCATGCTAACTCATCCCATATACCATTCATCTCATGGACACACTCAGAAACCATGTGCAAGAAAAACAATTCTAACCATCTATTACTGTTCTTACTGCACAGATCTGGTAGTGAAAAGAGGAATGGAGGAATCAAAACTTTTTAAATATCACGTGGTTTATTTTGTACTGAAGCACACTTTGATTCATGCCCTTAGCACTTCACTAGCCTCTTTAATATGTTAGTCAAACTGTGACCATAAAACTGCCTGCTCATAAATTGGAGTTATTAAAGCTTTTGAACATCAGCCCGGCATTCATAACCCCGAGGGAAATGCCAACAAAAAAGGCTCTATTCAAACTTCTTGAACAGATGCTCCACCAGCCAACCTGTCCAGCAAAGCAATTCAGAAAAGTTTTTTTAATAAACAATTATTGACAACTGTAGCAAGCTATTTATTCATAAATTCATAACATCAACTCTATGCATAATTCTAAGGTTGTTTTTGAGTTCTCGGTTTATATTTCTATTGACAATATCCCTAAAGGCTTTGCAGCTTCTGAGGTAATGGTTAAAAATGTGGAACTGAGAATTAAAAGAGCAACTGTGAATGTGCCAAAGAAGCACGGCGCAAATGGACTCCAGTAGCGTCAGGGCATCAGACAATCAAAATTTGTGTTTTTGTAGTACTGGTCAATAGAGTTTGTGTATTAAACAGTGTGATAAAGCATGCTTAAAGAGGGATAAGCAGTATATTATTAAATGAAGCACCTCTACTCTGCTTTGTTCTTAAAAAAAACTGTATAGAAACCTTTGTTTCAGAAATAAATTTATTCATCACTTGATTTTGTAACTTGTACTGAAATTTAGATTAGATTACATTACCATGTGGAAACAGGCCCTTCGGCCCAACAAGTCCACACCGCCCCGCCGAAGCGCAACCCACCCATACCCCTACATTTACCTCTTACCTAACACTACGGGCAATTTAGCATGGCTAATTCACCTAACCTGCACATCTTTTGACTGTGGGAGGAAACCGGAGCACCCGGAGGAAACCCATGCAGACACGGGGAGAATGTGCAAACTCCACACAGTCAGTTGCCTGAGGCGGGAATTGAACCCAGGTCTTTGGCGCTGTGAGGCAGCAGTGCTAACCACCGTGCCGCCCATTTAGAGTAGATAAGGGAGAGAACTTATTTCCAATGATGAATTTAAATACAACTCTGTTAATATTGTCAGAGTCTGCACACCCACTGAGTCTTTTGACATAATTAGACAATGGATTGTTGCTGATTGGAGATCTGTGCATGTGCCACATTTCATGTCTAGGTAAGCCACCTGAAGACTGAAGAAATAAATCCAGCCCTGGGTCAAATCCAGCAGCACATTGCTCAGAGCTTAACTTTTATTCCATGGGAGAGAACGTCCCTTCTGCACACTGCTGAAATGGAGTTTCACCGTTTCCTACTTTATAGGGCCACACCACCCCCTCCAGTCCAGCTAGTCTTGTCAGAGAAATGAAAATTCTAATTAGTTTCAAAAATCAGCGCTTCATGGAGTTATATTTCCTCTCCCAGCCTAACAATCACCTGCTCATATCTGAAGCAACACATTTTCTTGCTGTGGCAGTGACACTGGACACAGAGGGTGCAAACTGACAACTGTTCCATCAGATCTTATCACACTAATCTTAACTGTCAACACAAAACTCTCACTTCCTTTAAGGTTTTTACTTAATAGGCTCCAAACCATTCTGGGGCACCATGAAGTGGTAAGAGTTGCTGCATCTCTCCTATGCAAGTCATTAATGCAGGTATTATTGACCTTTGTACAAATACTTTGCCTGAATACTTTGTAGAACTGGAATCACATTTCAGGAGGAATCCTTCAGTGGCTGCACCTTCTTCTGTCATAGTTATAGGTGTTCTATACATAAAATATGTATAGAGTCACATTGTCATGGTCTATCTCGATGACTGCTATGATGTCCTGGACTCTAAAACTGCACACCCTCGCATGTTCAAAAGCATAACTCCAGCTCTTCACACACAGTTACCTTCACTAAGCTAAAGCTAACCTTGCCCCCACACCCCCTATCCTGAGTTCCAATCTTGCTCAATTGTTGGAAGCAACTGCTATTTTTGAGTTTTTCAACCTCACTGTACTGGCTACACCGATGTATTAATTGATGCAGACTTTTAAAAAACATTTCACAGCTTCCCCAGACACAGAACCAGTAACCTCCCTATTTTCTCATCTCCTGAGTACCTCTTGGGAGTCCTGACTCAAATTGTTAGCTATCTATTAATTTCTCAAACTTCTTCTGGAGTCCCAACAGCATAAACCCATTTAGTGGCTCTTGATTGCTCCTGGAGTCTCCTGTACAGTCTGTGTAGTAGCTGTCCCCTCAGCAGCACAGCTGACTTCATCACTGCTTCTGTGTCTCTCATTTCATCACAGCCTGTAACCTTTGAACTCCTCTTCATCGCTCCCTGATTTGTCCTCAGTGCCCTATCATGAATTTTGCAAAATTCCAGGTCAAATGGAATATTACTTACATTTTGAAATTGTCAAGTCATGCCCTCCTTAGAACTGAGTGTATCTGGAATTTTACTTTCCCACAGGATGCTGGAAATGGATATCATTACACCACGAAATAGTATGATGGAATTCATTACATGCACCTGAAGTCAGGAAGGGCCTTGGTGTAATATCCCATTCTCTCCACTGGAGAGCACTCCATTCACACTGTCTTAGAGTGGCAGCCAACTTAGACTGTCAAATGTCTGGAGTTGTAAGGAGCCCTCACCTAGCACCAATCAAGTTAAAGACTCCCTCTACTGCTGAAAACTCCAATGACTTCTCAGCTTTCAATTTTTACAGTTTAGTTGTTACCATGGTTGCTCAAGAATGAAAAAAAATAGCATTTTAAATACGAATATAGTGTGACGATGCTGTGGCAACCTTTATTCTGGACAATATGAAAGCTCTCAGTAAACACATTCAGGGATACAGTAACGATGACTATTAATGCCTTTCAATTGGGCTATTTGCTTAACTAAAATCACAGGGTGAGGAGCGTTACACAAGCACACCTTTGAATGAACATCAGTTATAATGGGGTCTGAAATCTCTCCTGTGGCTCTTTACAATGTTCTTACAGTCTAATTAACTTAAATCATAAACCTCTCAAACTAATAATGCTGACATTTTTATTTGATGCACAGATGGTGGTGTCCTACCAGCAAGTTGTGTTCTGGAATCAAGGCAGCTAAACGAAAGTGATGACGAACAGAGTGAACTCCAGCTGTTAGAATGAAGCCTCCCCCAAAGCACAGTTTTTAGCTATGATGAAAGGCCATTCAGATAAATGTCTCAATACATGTAACAATCAAAAAATATTTGAAACGTATTCACTTGTAATGTAGGAAATGTGGCTGCCAGTTAGGCAACACAATTCCACAAACAGAAATTTGATAAGAGTGGATAATCTGTTTGAAAACTCCTTGACCTGCAATGTTTTATTCTATTGGTACCTGAGATTTCCTCACTATTCTCCTCTACTCCACATGTCTTCCTACAGGTATTGCAAGTCGTGTTGACATTTCTTCGCATTTTCCATTTCTTTCTCAAATTTGTTTTGTTGGCATTGGCGGAGGGATAAATATTGATTGACACCAGAGAATTTGCCTGCTTTTCTTTGAAATTGAATGGATTTTCATGTGATATTGTCCCTCCCTTATCTAGATGTAAATCTCTCCCCAATAACATTGTATGAGTTTGCCTGGTAATTTACTGTTTTAAATTGATGAGGTGAAAGAAAATGAGTTACTGTATGCACTCAAGTAAAAGTCGATCTCTTGTAAAGGTCGACCCCCCCTATTTTTGGCCAAAATGTCTGGAATTTTCCATACATCCCGTGTAAAATTCGACTCCAGTTCTTTGCAGATAACAGATCAACATTTATGAGCCAAGGTCTAATCCTGTACATAAATGTTACGGCTATAATAATCAGTGAGACTGTATGAGAGTCAAATGTAACTTTTTTAAAATCAGAAACAATAGTTTAAAAATATTAGTTTGAAAAACTAAAACAACTGCAGATGAGAGAAAATGGAGGGAAATAGAAGAAACTTTAAGACGGATCAGGTCAGAGTCAGAGGCATGTGGCTCAGCTGAGCTCAGTTTCCCTGTAATGCTCATGGAATACAGTCATATACCTAGTTGAGGTTTTGAAATTTCTTCATCGTTTTATGTAAAAATGACCTCCAGAAAAAGCAAAAAACATACAGCAGCATTTAAACTGTAAGTTACTGAAATTGCAAAGAAAACAAGTAACTGTGTAGGAGCAATTACTGTAACTTGTGTGTTTTTTATTCATTTAGAGATCAGTTGGGCTTCTGCTAACGATACGGTATTTTGAATTATAGCATGAATTTCAGACCCCCCATGTAATAGTCAACCTCAAATTTAACCTTAAAGAAAAGTCTTAAAAATGTGACTTTTACACGGGTATACATGGTAAATGAATATCTAATTTTTAACACCGATAATGTTTGCATTGCTTATCCATCCACTGCACCCAGTGCCACTCATCTGTAAACTCTAATGGCTCTATAGGGTCCATCATGATTCCCTTACAGATGACATTGTGTCCCAAGAACTGAACTTATTAATTAAAGTGTGTGGATAAGCTTGGTTAAGTGTGTGTGTGAGTGCGAAAGGGTGTGTGTGTGTTGGTGTGAATGCAGGGGTATATGTATGTGCATATGAAAGAGAGCTTGTGTGTGAGGGAGGGTCTGCGTGAGTGTGTCAGTATGTAGAAGTGTGTGTGTGTGTCTCAGAGAGACCGAGAGAGAGAGAGAGACTGCATCATGCAGTGGAGTCACCTGTAATGTGACATGAACCCAAGGTCCCGGTTGAGGCCATCCTTATGGGTACGTAACTTGGCTATCAGCCTCTGCTCAGCCACTTTGCACTGCTGCCTGTCACAAAGTCCACCTTGGAGGATAGTCACCTGGAGGTCCGAGGCTGAACACACATGCACACACACGCACACAGACCCTCCCTCACACACAAGCTCTCTCTCTCATATGCACACACATATCCCACTTCTTGCTCACACCAACACATACCCCATCACACTCACACACTTAACCAAGCTTACATGCGCACATATATATACTACCACGTACACACTCAATCTGTCGCTCCTGCATGTGCACACATATAAGCTTATGGGTGAATTTGGTTTTGCAGAGTTACATTTTATTTTGCTCAAAAACTGCACGAATCCATGTAAAACTCTGTAAAACCATACAGAGAGTTTGTCAGTCTGACAGAGCATTGGGACACAGACAGACTTCACACCTATTGTCCAAAAAGCCGTGCTATCTTGAAAATGAAATTGAAGAGAAGTTTTGGGATTTACATACCAAAGAACAGAAACCAGAATATCCCATTATAAAAGATGAAAGTTTTAATCCAACATTGTTTACTGCATCACATCTTCATGACACTGAATTCTTTTGGCTATAAATTCTGTGAGCATGATCTTAACCTTTATAATCATCTGATGACGGAGTGGCGCTTTGAAACCTAGTGCTTCCAAATAAACCTGTTGGATTATAACCTGGTGTTGTGTGATTTTTAACTCTTTCAGAATTGTAATAGTTCTGAGATTAAAGTAATTTGTAAAAGACTTTCAGCACATGTTCAAAAGTATCTGTTGGCTGTTTTATCTCTTGGGAAAGTACAGTGTCATTAGTTACACTCCCATTTATGTACAGATGTGTATTTACTTATTCATCTTCTGATTTAGTAGCCATTTTAGAAATTTTTTTGTAGTGCAGAAATTATTTTCTGCAAGATCTCGAATTCTGTGTTCACTTTTGACCCTGTATCAAATTAAGCCTTCCAAGCAATGTTTTTTCTAATGCCATGTTTACCAAATGTGATCTCATATATATTTCTCACTTAGAAGACTCCCAGTTTGCAGTGAAAACTGTTATGCTGTCCTGCTATTGTAATGGTTGGTTATTCTGCATTTTTGACTAAAATGCAGTATTCTTGCCCTTCATGGGAAAAGTAGAGAATTCCTGCATTTTAGTATGAATCCCACTCTTTGTAGCTTTAATTAATGATTCCCGCTTTAATTAGTTTTATTGAATGCGTCCTGCCTCTCATGATATCAGTAAATTATTCTTACATTTATTGCAGCTGTTATAAAGGATCTTCCTGCCTGAATAAAGTTTCCCAAACTTCCTGTCCCTTTTACACAAGGTCTACGTAGACCTTCAATTTTCCTGACATTATCCTGATAATTACTGGTTTTGTCATTTAGACCTTAGACAAATATTTCTCTGTGGTCTTCCATTTGTGTAGCTGTGCCTCATGGTGCCTGCTTGTTATGGCAGTGATGCTTGACCTGAGCTGTAAATAATTTTTAAAATACCTGATTCCTGAATCACTTCCACAAGCTAGCAGCTCGTGGTGCATCTGCATTTGCTTTGGAATTGCTAGTTTTCCTTCTCGAGGGAGTTCCAAACTCTTTTCATTGTAGTACATCTCTTTTCAGGTCACTGTTCAGGATTGCCATTCGGGTAATTCTGCAGAGTTCTCAAAATCTTCAGCTCCTTCCTGACTGTACAATATGAACAGGCAGCTGCAAGCTGAGTCTGACAATCTCAAACCACCACCCATGAAAAGTCAAATCAAATCCATACCACTGTCACCATGTTGTATAGACAAGTTAGCTAATGATATTGTATGAACTGCTGCTCAGGTTGAATGTTGCTGTCCCTATAATCCTTAAGTGTAGGAAAATATAAGCTTATTTCAGAGGAAAACCAGTGCCAGGTCAAACAACAAAAACATATTGTGTATTAATGAGATATTGCATTTTATAACTAGATTTAGGTTATATTGCTATGACAGACTTTGGTACAGGAACTTTGAGGTGATTGAGATGTTGCGACTCACTCTTACCATTCAGCCCACCTGTACATATGAAATTATCACACTGCGTACTGCCTATGGCACTCTGCATTCTTACCCCTTTTAAACCTATATGCAATAGGCCCGACACTTCAATCCAGGCTGAACTGCTGTCTTATGTAGATTTTACTTAACCTCCTTGCTTTTGTACTCGATACAATGATAATGGAACTTAGGATTCTTCATGCCTCATTAACCACATCCTCAACCTGATCTGCCACATCCAACAGATTTTGCACATGTACATACAAGTGCACCCGCTACTTATGCACTCGCTTTAAAATTATGCCCTTTCTTTTCCACAGGCATTCTGCATTTTTCATAGCAAAACGAATTGCTTTACATTGCCGTGTTAACGTTCATCAGTTATTTGTCACCCATTCCACTTGTATGTCTGCTCCCTTTACAAGCACTACATGCTCCTCCTCCTTAAGGTTCACAGTCATTACTTGAAAGTACACAAAGGTCTAAGTCATTAATAAATGACAGGAAGATCAAGAGTCCCGATAATCACCTCTTGTGGACTCTGCTGAAAAACCGTCCTCAAGCCCAAAGAACAAATAAAAACCACAACAATACTAAAAGCAAAAAAACTGAGATGCTGGAAATGTGAAATGAAAGCAAAAAAACTCAGCAGGCATAATGGACTTGACATGTTAGCAGTGTTTCTCTCTGCTATGATGCTGCTGGATCTGTTGAGTCTCTCCTGCATTTTCTGTTTTCATTTGATTAATCACTACTCCCTGTTTCCAATTACTCAACTATTTCTTTATCCATATTGTTAGTATCCATTTCATTTTATACCAATATTTGTTCACAAGTGTGTTGTGTTTCATTGAATCAAACACATTTTGGAAGTCCATGTACACTACATCAACAGTGTTATCGTCATCATCCCTCTTTGTCTCTTCAGAAAACTCCATTTAAATAACATCACTGTATTTTACTGTACTGTTCATTGTAGAGGAGGACTGATGAGAAATCATTCATCCAAATACAGACAAATTGTCCTCAACAAATCCATGTTAGATTTCCTTTATTATGCTGAATCTGCCTAGTTGTGACTAGAAATTTTCCCGTGAACTGCTCTTTCTAAAAGATTGCCAACCAGTCGAAGGGAAATGGTTGCTGGGTTTATCTTTAATCCATATTGTGACAAAGGGTGTAACGTCCTGGAATCACATTGAGTTAAAGGAAAACTGAAAGATTGTGACCAGTAATTGCACAATTTCCACTCTCACTTTCCTCAAATTCCTTGGATGCATCTGGGGTCTCGCCCTAGTGCCTTGTCAACTTTAAGTGTTGACTATTCACCCAACTCATCTACTTGAACAATTTTAAATCCTCCAAGTATCTGATGTATCTCTTCTTTCATCATGACTTGAGTAGCATCTTTCTTGTTTTGGACAGATGCAAAGTGTTCACCTAATATCTCAATTGTGTCCCCTGCCTCTATGTCTAAGTCTTTTATTAGTCTCTATTGTCCCCATTCCCCCTTTTATTACCCTTTACCATGTATATATCTGCACAAGACTTTGGGATTTATGTTAACTACCAATCTCTTTTGTGAAGAACAATGTGTAACATTAACTTTAATTTATATTTTTATATTTACCAGTTCAGAAGGGTTGGTTTTGTTTAAAGTTTCATTCGTGAGCCTGGGGCCTTGGCACTGAGGAGTCTGGATTGGACAGGCAGAGGGCTGGAAGAACACAGCAAGCCAAGCAGCATGAAGAGGTGGAGAAGTCGATGTTTTGGTTATAACCCTTCTTCAGGACTGGGGGTGGGTGTGGGGGAAGCTGCAGATAAAAAGGGTGGCAGGGGCACGATGGTGAAGTGGGGATAGGTGAGGACAAGTAGAGGGTACAACCTGGTTGGTCAATGGGAGGAATGGAGCTGAGGGACATCATGTGGCTGTGGTAGCGAGTTTGTTGCATCGTGCGGTCAAAGAGCTGGAGGGCTGAGGACGTTACGGCATGTGGCAGTGAGAAAGGAACTCACTGAGTGGACGTCTGAGGGAGGCAGAGAATTTTGGAAGGATATTTCTGGGTAAAAGAAATAGTATGGCTTTTTAGAACATAGAAACATAAGAACTAGGAGCAGAAGCAGGAGCAGGCCATCCGGCCCTTCGAGTCTGCCCCACCACTCAATAGGATCATGGCTTCTCTTTTCGTGGACTTAGCTTCACTTACCTGAGTTTTCACCATATCCCATAATTACTTTATTTTCAAAAAATAGCTTTAAAAAAGCTATTACTGAGCTTGCATCAACTATATCCCTGGGCAAGCAATTCCAGAGATTAATAACCCTCTGGGTGAAGAAGTTCCTTCTCAGTTCAGCTTTAAACCTGCTTCCTCTAATCTTGAGGCCGTGCCCTTTTGTCCTAGTTTCACCTACCAGTGGAAACATCCTCTCTACTTCTATTTTATCAATTCCCTTAATAATTTTATATGTTTCTATAAAATACCCCTCATTCTTCTAAATTCCTGTTAATATAATCCCAATCTACTCAGCCTTCCCTCATAAACCAATCCCCTCAACTTTGGAATCAACCTAGTGAGCCTCTTCTGCACCCCCTACAGTGCCAGTACATCCTTTTAGATTAGATTAGATTAGATTAGATTACTTACAGTGTGGAAACAGGCCCTTCGGCCCAACAAGTCCACACCGACCCGCCGAAGC